>NW_007739578.1:2243-30247 GCF_000696425.1 Galeopterus variegatus | reverse complement strand
AACTAGAAAGAGAGATATTTATAGGCTGGAAGTGAGGAAAGCACAAGTTTCAGTAGATGAAGCAAGGTAGAGATAGTGCAGCCAAATGGAAATATTGACCATAATTCCAAATAGGTACAGAGAAATGTATGCTAACGAACGTTCATGCAGATTTTTTTCTCAGGCTTAATGAGAAGGCAATGTGATATTACACGGTAATATGGTCATGTTATAACACTGCGGTGACAACACAAGCCTTGAGCATACGCCCTCCCTGATTCTCACAGAAATCATTGTATGCTAAAGAACGTTCATGCAGATTTTTTTCTCAGGCTTAATGAGAAGGCAATGTGATATTACATGGTAATATGGTCATGTTATAACACTGCGGTGACAACACAAGCCTTGAGCATACGCCCTCCCTGATTCTCACAGAAATCATCAGGCACACTAGGTGTATGGAGCCTGTGAGTACGAAGCTCACAAACTACTACCAATATTTCAGGGCTTTACCATAAAAGTGGCCCCTTCATCTGCTCACCATGCCTTGTCTCACCTTTCTTGGATTAAAACCCTGTCTGCTGAGAAAGTTGTTTGCTTTTAGAAATAAAATCTAAATAGAATGAGACATAGTGGATAACATGTAGAAGTAAAAGCAGAGTATTTATCACTCCAAATAAACACTAAATGATCAGTTGGGCAAGATACACACAGAGCAATAAATGAAGTGAGAAGGCATTAGACTGCTGGAAATGTTAGACCAGTAAAGTCTGCAGAGAGAATTAGCATATCACATAAAGTGAATACAGTCCTTGATGTAGCAGGATAGGGACAATGTGTGTCAATGCACATTGCATTGACATTAGATCAGATGTGGGCCCTGCCAACTTTTTTAACCTCAGACATAGTATTTTACCTTTCTGTACCAGTGTTTTTCATCTTAAATTGAATTAATACCTATCTCGTATCATTGTTGGATGTTTAAATAAGATGATATATTTGAAAGCACCAGACAGATTCAATCTATGATTACTATTGCGGCTGTTCCTGTTAATTTTCTCTTTTTCAGATTTATATACAGTTTCCAACTCTAAAACTGAAAAAAAATGAAAGGAATTTCAAAAGAAACCACATTTTTCTAATTTCACAACTCTGTGAATATACTAAAAATAGTAGAATTGTACACTTAAAATGGGTGAATTGTGTGGTATGTGTATTGTATGTATCTCAATAAAGCTGTTATATACACACATACATACATGTATGCATATGTACTTACATACATACACACATAATCTTCTGTATAATTCAGCCACTCACATGCAGATGCTGAAGGTTCCAGGAGCAGTTTCAACACCTTTTCAGCATGTTAACAAGGAGAATTTCAGGAGCAAGAAAATCAACCTGGGTCATGAGGCTAAGCTACAGGGTTGAAAGGAATTCATCATCCAGATAAACTGAAGCGGATGCTATCCAAGTCATCATAAAAACCATCTGTTCTCCCAGGCAACTGCAAGGTCCCTCTGCTCTGCAAATTGGTGATAATGATGCTGCCACTGAGGACCTATTTGTGCTGTTGACGTAAAAGTCTCTGTGTAGATATAAAGTATCATGTTTACATGTGGCCCACAGGCCTCATTGTTGATATGTACAGCACCAAAAGCAGATTTCCTTGTCCTGCTGCTCAAAGAAAATTGAAAAAGCAATATACTGCTATTTTATTACTGTTAAACCCATTTAGAGCTTGTCATATTCATCCTCAAGCTGACTTACATATTTGACAAAGCTGTGACTCACGTTATGATACTGCATTGTCCTCGTATATTAAGATTATCTCATAAATGAGAAAATAAAATAGGCACTTTGTATTTTTTTCTCTTACTGTTTTATTTCCTGACTTCTTGAGGGAATGTAAGCCAGGTTATTTTCTTAGTTTTATAATCATTGGATATCTCCCCCACCTGCTAATATCTGCTAATTATGCTTCATAGAGTATATGTTAGTTTCTGTAATAACAACTTACTCCTAAAATTTTCACATCCTGTCCTTCTCTAATTCACACATCCCGTTCTTCTCTAATTCACACATCCCAGGTCTGACCCTATTCCTTTAAGCCAGCCTGATCCACTGCAGCTGACAACACATTCCCTACACCACCCTCATTTTGTAATCAATCTTCTTTCAGGTTCAATCTTCTTTTACGCTCCTGATCTTTATTTCCCATTATTTTTGGTGGTGGCGAAGTTCTTTCCTTCTCCTATTTTTAGGTTTGTTAACTGATCTTGGTTTTCCCAGATTGTTTGTTCTACAATTTCTCTAAAATATCTTCCCTCTGACATTTTCCACTCCTTGCTGCTGCAGGTAATTTTACTTGCAAGAATTCAGGTACTAAAACATAATAAGCCTAGGGATTATTTCCCATGGCCAGCATCCTTCACTCAATACATTGAGATGAAGAAGGGAAAATCAAAACAAAACTTTTTCGTTTGCCAGAAGGACTTTCTATGCTAATTCTGCATATGGAAGTCCAACATACTACTCTGTGCCAGATTTACTTGACCAATGTCTGCTTGATCATAGCACAAGACTGGCTATCCAAGAGACTTCCCTGAGTGTAAAACCTACCCAAGAGCATTCAAGTTCAAGTTCAAAATCTTTGACACTTTACCAGCAGTTTTACTTTTCCAGTATCACTCTAGATTCCTTGGGATCCAGTTACTTTAATCTATTTTCAGGTACCTGAATACTACCTATTATTGCATATCTCTGTGCCTTTTCAGGGGACTATGATGCAGACAAAGACTGAACTGCACTGAGCATTAATTAATTGCCGTATCACTCTAGATTCCTTGGGATCCAGTTACTTTAATCTATTTTCAGGTACCTGAATACTATCTATTATTGCATATCTCTGTGCCTTTTCAGGGGACTATGATGCAGACAAAGACTGAACTGCACTGAGCATTAATTGATTGCTTTCAGGGGACTATGATGCAGACAAAGACTGAACTGCACTGAGCATTAATTAATTGCCATATGGCTGGGCCTCTGTGTCGAATGCTGGAGATAAAAAGCTCACTGGGACCAAAATCCTATTTTCAAGTGGCTCACAGCCCAGAGAAGGAAAATAAGTGCATCTATAAATAATGAAACTATAAAAAGGAGTGGATACCTGAGAAAAGTCTTGAGACATGAGTTAAAATTTGTTAGGTGTATAAGAAGGTAAGAGGTATTTGTTGTAAAGAAAATAGCACGTATGAATCTAAGTTCAATAGGTATTTCCCTTACTTTATTTGTCTTAACCTGTCTGAAGAATTTAAATTGACTTCATTCTTGAAATTATGTTTACCTTTTGGGAAAGCTGGACAGGGAGGTAGAAGGTGGAGTACAGAGAGCAATGTTGAGCCATAATAAAGGGTAACTCTAAAGAGCAAAGTAAAGAGGCAGACCAAGAAATGGCCAAAAGTGTTGAAAAACATAGAGATATTTTCTTTCTTCATCTAGCCAGTTATGTACAAAATGAAGTTAAAATATATCCTTCAACTCATAATTTCTTCAATTGGGTTATAAGGACAACTTATACAATTTGGAGGATATACAATTAGAAGGACTATGTTTAGCTCACTGTAACTTTTCTAATTAGGAATAATAATCTTTATATTTTAAGTAATCAAATAAAAAAAATTTAGAAAAACATTTTTCTAGGACCTTTTTTTTCCAGAAAACATAAAGTGCTAATACTCATATCATTCAATAAAGATTACTCAGCAATGAAAGGAAATCTGATTCAAGTTTTCTGATTACTAATCCACTGATAATTTATAATATGAACCCACCAGCATGGGCCAAAGCCAAGATTCCTGTTCTGAAGGCTCTAACTTAGTATACTAGCTTATTGTCAATCTACTTATATAAAACTCAAAATTCCTTTATTATTTCTTCTCTAATCTAAAACTACTCACACAAGAGGGTATTTCATACTTCGTTCACATTCAGGTGTCATTCGAGTAGTATAATTTCTCTAGCTAATAAAATAACTAAAGTTCAATTTAGAAACAATTATATACAAATCCAGAACAAAATAAGCTAATTCTTATCCTGGATCCTCTTGTGTTGTTAGCCAAGTATCACCCCTCTTCCCATCTGTATCTCTATAGTAGGGCTTGTAAAAAACTTACATGGCCCAATCTATGGCTACATTTGAAGGGTTCTTTGAAAGACACTGATTAAAATTGAGCCAACCAAGATCTTCTTGCCAAGGTTTTTACTAACTAAAAATGAGGAAAGGGACTTGGTGAGAGTGAAAGCTATGAGTTTCAATATTCCAGAATTCTTGATGCAGCATTTACCACCATGTGGAAGAGGGGTGATAAAGCAGATGGAACATGTATGGAAAATAAGAGCTATGAGCAAAGTGAGATTCTTGGCCCACCCTTCACCTAGCTTCATGGGACCCTAAAGCCTAATTGTGTGACTACACTTTCTAGCAGCAGGAGCCAACAATTACACATTTTTAAATTTGTTTCCATTTATCTTCAATCACAAGAGTTATGACTTCCAAAACACTTAAATGATAATTCTCTTCCCTGTCACAGAAATATGAAAGTTAGCATGTGTGTGTGTGTGTGTGTGTGTGTGTAAAGAGATTTATTTTATGAAATTCTCTCACATGATTGTGGAAGCTAGCAAGTCTGAAATTTGTAGGGCAGCTGGGAGGCTGGACACTGTGGGAGGATTTGCTGCTGCAGTCTTGAGGCAGAACACCTTCTGCTACAAGAAATCACAGGTTTCGTTCTTGAGGCCTTCAATTGATTGGATGAGGCCCACCCCCTTTTTGGAGGACAATCTTCTTTACTTAAAGACAATTGATTGTGGATGTTAATCACATCTATAAAATACCTTCACAGCAACACCAAGATTAGACTTTGATCAACCCCATGCTATAGGCTTAAGTTGACAATGAGGCTGTCACATTGTTCTTATTCTATAAATATCTAACTACATAAATGACAACTTCTAAGTATCTTACAAGCCATTTAGTACTCTAATTTTAGAAAACAAAACTTGTCCATAAAATGGATATTCCAGAGCTTTAAATGTAGTTTCAGGATTTTGAAGCTAGTAATAAAGCACTCATAATATCTTTGCAATGTATAAAGTCAGCAGAAAACCCTAAGGTGAATTACAGCCATGTAGAAACAGTAGGACCATGAGTTAGTATTCTAAATATAAACATCAAGTATTTACCCAGTTACACTCATAGGTAAAAGCTTTTGTGTAAAGTTGTGCATGTAATGCTCTGTTGTTAAATATTATACATAAAAGCATAAACATTCCAGCTGAAATAACAATTTGTTAGGTCAGCATCTGCAAGGAGGCAACTGAAGTTCTAATGCCTCCCCCACAAGGTAACTGTGCTTCCACACTGGCATACCACCAAAGCCACCTCCATAACCACCACTGTCACAAGGGCAGCCTGCTACCACAGCAGCAGCCACTGTATCTGTGGAAGTGGACAACCAACAACTTAACAGAGGAAGGGCTCACCAGAAAAATCCAGGGAAGGAGAGTAATAGAAGAAGTGACTTCTCTACCAGATGACCAGACATCAATGTAGAGATACTAGAAATACCAAAAAAAGGGCGGGGGGGAGAAAGAAAAAAAGAAAATATGAGTCCACCAAAGGAACACAATCACTCTCAAGCACTGGACCACATAGATCAGGAAACCCTTGAAATGACTGAAAAGAAATTCTGAGTAGAAATTGTAGGGAAACCCAATGAGATATGAGAAGATACAGTAAGATGACACAATAAGCAAAAGTATCCAGGATATGAAAGAGAGAATTTACAAAGCAGAGATTAATACATTAAAAAGGATATAGCAGAACTGAACTGAAGGGGTATTCAGCAAAATAAAACACAACTGAGAGCTTAAGCATCAGGCTACAGCAAGCAGGAGAAAGAATTTCTGATCTTGAAGCTGGTCTTTTCAAAATAACTCAGGCAGACAAAAAGAAAGAAAAAAAGAATTTTTTAAAAATGAAGAAAAAATCTAAGAGAGATAGCAGACAATCTTCAGCACACAAACATCTGAATCACAGGTATTCTTGAAGGGGAGGAGAAAGGAAAAGGCATTGAGAACACATTCAATAAAACAATAGCAGGATATTTCCCAGATATAGGGACAGACATAGGTCTTCAGATTCAGGAGCTTGAAGATTGCCAAATAGATTCAATCCATAAAGGTCCTCTCTTAGACAGATTATAATCAAACTGGCAAAACTGAAAGACAAAGAGAGAATCCTAAATACAGCAAAAGAAAAACATCAAATCACCAATAAGGGAGTCCCTATCAGACTAACATCAGACTTCTCAACAAAAGCTCTACAGGCCAGAAGACAATGAGGTGATATATTCAAAATACTAAAAGGAAAACCTGCCAGCCAAGAATACTAGATCCAGCAAGGCTATTCTTCATAAATGAGGGAGAAATAGTGTATTTCTCAGATAAACAAAAATTGTGGGAGTTCATCACCATACGACCAGCCTTATAGAAATCCTCAGGGGATCCCAGCGTCTAGAATCCAAAAATGATAATCACTACCATGAATACACAAGAAAGAACAAAATCCACTGTAACAAAAATGCAAATGAGAAAGAGAAAGAAAGTATCTTACCACTCCCCAAAACCAACAAACACTGAAGACAAACAAGAAAAGGGAAAGAAAGAAACAAAAGACATTTAAAACATCCAAGTGAGCACAATAAAATGCCAGAAATGAGGCAATACCTTTCAGTAACAACCCTAAATGTACATGGATTAAATTCCCCACTCAAAGACACAGACTGGCTGATTGGATTAAAAAACTAGACTGAACTATATGCTGTCTACAAGAGACTCACCTCACATGTATTAACACACAGAGACTAAGAGTGCAGACTAAAGACATACCACACAAATGGAAATAAAAAATGAGCAAGAATAGCTATTTGTATATCAAATAAAATAAACTTTAAACAAAAACCACAGAAAGAGACAAAGAAGGCCATATTTAATGATAAAAGGGATGTATCCAGAAGAAGATGAAACATTCATAAATATATATGCACCCAACATCAGAGCACCCAGATCTATAAAAACATATGTTAGACCTAAGGAAAGAGATAGACTCAAATACAATAATAGTTGAGGATCAGAACACCCCTCTCTCAACACTGGACAGATCATCTAAGCAACAAATCAACAGAAGCAGGATTGAAACCACACGTTAGCCAACTGGACCCAGCAGACATATATGGAACATTTCATATGACAACTACAGAATATAAATTCTCATCAGTACATGGAATATTGTACAGGATAGACCACTTGTTAGGTCACAGGTCAGGCCTCAATGATTTTAAAATATTGAAGTCATTTCAAGAATCTTTTTAGACCACAACAGATTAAAATTGGAAATCAATAACAAAAGAAACTCTGGAAACTATGCGAACACATGGAAAATAAACAACATGCTCCTGAATGACATATGAGTCCAAGAAGAAATTAAACAGGAAATCAAAAAAGTCTCAAAACTAATGAAAATAAAGACAAATCATTCAAAAAATGTTGGATACTATAAAAGCAGTACTAAGAGGGAAGGTTATTGCAATAAACACATCAAAGAATAGAAAGATTTCAAAAAAACAACCTAATGCTACACCTCAAAGAACTAGAAAAATGAGAACAATCCAATCCCAAAATTAGTAGTTGAAAAGAAATAGTTAAAATCAGAGCAGATCTAAATGAAATAGAAACCACAAAATGATACAAAAGATCAATGAAACAAAAAGTTTGTTTTCAAGAAGATAAACAAAATAGACAACATTACTAGGCTAACTAAAAAAAAGAGAAAAGACCAAATTACAAAAGTCAGAAATGAAAAGAGAGACAATACAACCAATGACACAGAAATTCAAAGGACCATTAAAGACTATTATAAACAACTATATGCCAACAAATTTGAAAAGCTGGAGGAAATGGGTAAATTTCTGGACACATACAAACTACCAAGAATGAAACAAGAAGAAATAGAAAACTTGAACAGACTAATAACAAGCAATAAGATTGAGGCAGTAATCAACAATCTCCTAACAAGAAAACCCAGGTCCAGATGGCTTTACTGCTAAGTTCTACCAAACCTTTAAGGAGGAATTATTACCAATTCTCTTCAAACTGTTCCAAAAATTGAAACAGAAACCACCTTATCAAACTCATTCTATGAGCAAGCATCATCCTGGTACTAAAACCAGAAAAAGATACAACAAAAGAGAAAACTACAAGCCAGTATGTTTGATGAACATAGATGAAAAAATCCTCAATAAAATACTAGCAAATAAAATATAGCAACACATCAAAATATTATACACTACAATCAAATGGGATTGATCCCAGTGATGCAAGGATGATTCAACACACATAAGTCAATAAATGTTATAAATCACATCAACAAAATCAAGGACAAAAACCATATGATTATCTCAATAAATGCAGAAAATGCATTTAACAAAATTTAACATCCCTTCATGAAAAAGATTCTCAGAAAATTAGGTATAAAAGGAAAGTATCTCAACACAATAAAAACTATATACAACAAATCTACTACCAATCATCATGAATGAGGAAAAGCTGAAAGTTTTCCCTTTAAGAACAGTAAGACAAGAATGCCCACTTCCACCACTCCTATTTACCATAGTATTGGAGGTACTAGCCAGAGAAATCAGGCAAGAGAAAGAAATAAAGGGCATCCAGATTGGAAAATAAAAAGTCAAATTTTCCCTGTTTGCAGATGACATAGTCCTACATATACAAAAGTCTAAAGACTCAACAAGAAAACTGAGAGTTCATAAACAATTTCAGTAAAGTTGCCATACACACAATCAACACCAAAAATCAGTAGTATTTTAATACTCCAGCAATAAACAAGCAGAAAAAGAACAGTCACACACACACAAAAAAAAAATACCTGGGAATCAATTTAACAAAGGAGGTGAAAAATCTCTAATGTGAGAACTACAAAACACTGGTTAAAGAAATTAAAGAGTACAAAAAAAGATGGAAAGACATTCCATGCACTTGGTAAACTATCACTGTGAAAGTATCCATACTATCCAAAGCAATCTACATATTCAATGCAATCCCCATCAAAATACCAATGACATTCTTCACAAAAATAGAAAAAACAATCTTAACATTAATATGGAACAACAAAAGACCCCAAATAGCCAAAGCAATCCTGAGCAAAAAATAAATAAAGCTCGAGGAATAACACTACCTGACTTCAAATTATACTACAAAACTATAGAAACCAAAACAGCATGGTACTGGCATAAAAACAGACACTCAGACCAATGGAACAGAATAGACGACCCTGAAATCAACCCCAAAACTTAGAGCCTACTGATCTTCGAGAATGATTCCAAGAACATACATTGGGGTTAGAGTGCCTCTTCAATAAATGGTGCTAGGAAAACTAGACATCCATATACAGAAGAATGAAAGTAGACCAATACCTCTCACCAGATATCAGTATCAACTCGAAATGGATTAAAGACTTAGATATAAGACCTGAAACTACAAAAGTCCTAAAAGAAAACCTAGAGGAAACACTTCAGGAACTAGGACTGGGCAAAGACCTTTTGAATATATCCCCCAAAACACAGGCAACAACAGGAAAAAATAAACAAATGGATTATATCAAACTAAAAAGCTTCTGCACAGAAAAGAAACAACAGAACGAAAAGACAACCTACAGAGTGGACGAAAATATTTGCAAACTATGCATCCAACAAAGGATTAATATCCAGAATATACGAGGAATTCCAATAATTTTAAAATAAAAAAACAAATGACCCAATTAAAAAATGGGCAAAGGAGCTGAATAGAAATTTCTCAAAGGAAGACATACGAATGGTCAATAGGTACATGAAAAAACATTCTACATCACTCAACATTAGGGAAATGCAAAAACCACATTGAGATATGATCTCACCCTAGTTAGACTGGCTATTATCAAAAAGAAAGAGAATAACAAATGCTGGTGAGGATGTGGAGAAAGGGGAACCCTCCTATGCTGTTGGTGGGACTGTAAATAAGTGCAGCCATTATGGAAAACAGGATGGAAGTTTCTCAAACAACTAAAGATAGGACTGCCATGCAATTCAGCAACACCACTGCTGGGTGTATGCCCAAATGAATGGAAATCATCATGTCAAAGAGATACCTGCATTCCCATATTTATCACAGTTCTACAAAATTGCTAAGAGTTGGAACCAATGTAAATGTCCATCATTGGACAACTGGATAAGGAAAATGTGATATATATACACAATGGAATACTACTCTGCCATAAAAACAAGTGAAATACTGCCATTTGCAGCAACATGGATGAACTTAGAGAAAATATTGCTAAGTGAAATAAGCCATGCACAGAAAGAGAAATACCCCAAGTCCTCACTCATAAGTAGAAGCTAAAAAATAAACAAAATAAAATTTAAAAAAATAAAGATACAACAATCACAATAACATATTGAAGTTTCAAAAGGAGAAAATGGAACTGAGGTTACCAGAGGTTGCAAAGGGGAAGGGAGAGGGGTAAAGAAGGACCTGGTAAAGGGCCATGGGAAATGACTACATTATATAACATTGAATATACTAATTATCCTGATTTGAGTATCACATATTGCACACAGGTAATGATATTCAACTCTACCTCGTGAATGTGTATACTCAACCATGTTACAATACAAAAAATATAGGCAATTTAAAAATTCTATTAGGCTAGCAGATTTTGAGTGGATACCTTGGGCAGGGGGAAAAAAACAAAAAGAAAAAATGCTGCTTGTATGCACTACTGTTTAAATACTTATCTGTGTTTTTCTCTCTATATAGTTTTATTTGATCCATGGATTGGGTGGTTTAGTAGATTGATTTTGGATCAATAATTTAATGTAACAGTCTTCAAACAGTGCAGCAAGACAAGAAAAATTTTAGAGTAGAAATGAAAATGGATGTGCTTTTTAGGCCTTAGACAAAATATTTCATCTCAAAATAGGTGAAGAAGATTTGGAGAAAGAGAAATTGGACTGAAACTTGTGCTTTAACTCTTTACTAACCATGCAATCTATGGCAAAATTAAAACTAAACCTCTTCATCTGTAAAACTGGGATAGCAATTGCAAACTTACACAGTTACTATAAATATGAAATACAAAAGGCTCTTGGCACAATGCCTGGCATAGACAAGTATTCAGTAAATACACACTAATTTTATTACCCTCTTTAGGTTTTAGTTTTTCTCATCTCCATAATTTAGACAATTGGGCTAAATGACTCCCTAGGTACACTCCTCTTCCAAATTTGTTCATTCTAATTACTAACGATAAATTCATTGGCACTTTAAATAGCCAGTTCCAGAAAGTTTTCTATTTGCCCTTTCCTCTCTTTAGAAAAGGCATGGGATGAGAACCTAGCTATAACATTTACCTTATTTCTGGCAGTTTCTCACTACAATGTGGTGCTATGGGAGACATTTGGTGTTTTATTTACGATAGCAGACAGTTATCTTAACTGAAGTCATCTCTGGTCACATGAAAAATATGGCTTTCTAGCTCACTGCTTTGGAAGATAAATATGTCTGGACCCAGGTATTCCTGATTTTAGCCAATAGCTTACACTATCAAAATCTTAGTGTTTTTCAATTACCCACCAGTGTTTCCTTACAGATAGTAGGACAGAGGCCCAAGTTAACCAATGAGTTATACAAATCAAGAATAAATGAGCATTGCTCTTTGAAAATGACAAAAATATACAGCAGTTACCAGGATGATTCTCTAGTCGTGGTTATGAGAAAATGGGAAAACTGAACTAAGAAAGTCAACATGACCCTATTCCAAATAAGTTTCTGAATGTAATTCTGCAATTCATTCCAATCTGGCAAACAAATGAAGTCACAGAACGTTGGCTCTTAAAGAGGCTTTTCAGTCATCAGGTCCAGCCTTCTCTAGCTCCGTTTTCCAAACTTCAGATGTCTGCTGAGATTTTCTTTTCCTTTGAGATATAAGAATGATAGGGTTAAAACTTGTTTGATACACTGTGAAGACCAGTACCTCCCAGAGCCCATGGCTTGTGTTCTCCTGGCCACCCCTGGCTTTCTGTTTGCTCATATGCGGTCCTGAAGCTGCAGCATGTCTAACAGTCTTGAAACTCAGAGTCATTGTCCCCAATTTCCACAACTACCAATAAACCTTTGCAAACAAAACATGAATGTGAAAATAGAAATCAAAGGGACAGGGACATTTTAAAACAGTGACTTGTGATGTGAGGGATATTTGTGAGGATTTGTTGGAAAGAGGGTACATCAGGCACATTTGCCCTCCCCTAACCTTGACATTGATGACAGAGCAGGTACTGTGGAGGGGGTAGTTTTTTATTTATTTACTATATCTCCTTTTTTCTTGTGGTCTGTCTTTCTGAGTTATTCCACAGCTTGTGCTAACATCCCCTTCCCTCATCGAAGTGTAGGGAAGAACCAATCTCTCCATTTAGAAATATCTTAGGACATCCTTTTTCAGAGTTTATTTCTCAAAATGACTTAGATGTTATATATATTTTAAAAGGCAGTTCCATGGGCATATACATTTGGGAAACATGTTTAAAAGGTTTGTTTTGTTTTCTTCTCTAAGACTTTTCCGAACCTAAAATATGCTAACCTTCATTGTAATATCTAAAACTCAAAAAAATAATGTTTCCAAAGTTTACTGGGCCATTGCTGTGGGTTGAATTGTATCTCCAAAAATATTTATTAAAATCCAAAGCCCTGGTACCTGTGAATGTGATCTTATTGAAATAGGGTTTTTGCAAATGCTACAAACTGAATAGTGTCCTCCCAGTAGTCATATGTTGAAACCCTAACTCCCAATGTGTCTATATTAGGAATGAGGAAGTAATTAAGATTAAATGAGGTCATGAGAGTGGAGTCCAAACTCAACAGGACTAGTGTCTTTATAAGAAGTGACATCAGTGGGTTTTCTCTCTCTCTCTCTTTCTCTCTCTCTCTCTGCCATGTGAATGAAGCGACATCCCTGTGGAATATATTTGTGGAACAAGAGGTAATACTTGGTAATTTCTGGAATTCTGCTTTGTTGAGTGTAATATGCAGACTGTGGAAAAAAGCAGATAGTCCTGGACAAGAAAGGGAATTTGTAGACATTCTGCAGAAGAGAAGAAAACTAAAAGCGAAGACCTGGCGCTTACATGGCTAAAGAGAGTAACTTGAGAAAGAGGACAAAAGGCTAAGTATTGAGATTACAATGTGCCAGGTAACCTTGCTCTTCATCTCCTCCAGGAAACTCTAGTAAAATTTACATTCATTACCAATATTTTTGGAATTGTTTTGTGGTAAGAGGAGGAATGAATGCAGCAAAAAGCAGAATAAAAACTTTAAGGTGTACAGGAAAAGCCAAGGTTGCCAGCCATGCTGAAATAGGCAATATTCATGTATGTTTCCTACTTACACTGTGAACTACCACAAGTAGGCAAGTTTCTGAAAGAATTTGAACTCTTCACATTTTCTAGCATTACCTTTCATACATAATATAATAGCAAACATTTATTGAATGCCTTCATGAGCTAAATATAATTTGATCCTATGACCCATAAACCGTTTCTAGAGAACAAAGACATTTAAGTGAATCACCCAAATTACATAAATTGTAAGTGACAGAGAAGGGATTTGGACCCAGGCAACTTGACCAGAGCTTATACACTTAGCCTTCTACCCACACTGAGTGCCTAGTGTGTAAGTAGCTGCTGAATGAATGAAATGAGTAAGTATTCAGTGCTTATTAAATACCTGTTGCTAGGTTAATATTTAAGGTTCATTCCTGGCCTTTTGAGGTAAAATAATAGTGAAAGTTCTTTTTTCTCTGCAGAACCCTTCTATGGCAGAGAGAGTATTCACCAGAAATGTCCATAGATTCTACTCATTTTCTGGTGTTTATCTTCCTTGCTAGAATTTCTATTTCAGCCTCAACAAATAGACCATGTGTGTATTCAGATTGCCATCAACAAGAGGACACAATAAGCAGTGAAAAATGGGTAATGATTTAATGCTCAGAATAAAGCAGAAGTCTGAAGCAAATCCACAGGATCCGTGGACACTAACAGAACCAGCCAAGTGAATGATTTGTCTATTTGATACAAAGGCAGAATTGTGTGTGTGTGTGTGTGTGTGTGTGTGTGTGTGTGTGTGTGTGTGTGTGTGTGGTGGGGGTGGGTGAATGAACCCTGAGGAATCAGTTATTGGCATAAATTATCCCTCTTGTTTTCTTCCAGTTTTCAACCACTTGACTATTTCTAAAAAATAAAGGGTCAGAACAGAATATACCCATAAACAAAGTAGTAAGTTCTAGAGTCTGATGACTCAAATAGTAAGAAAAAATAAATTAATAGAAAGCAAGAGAAATTCTGAATTTGGTCTGCAAGGCCAACATTAATCAAAAGGAAAAAAAAAACTTAACTAAAAATTAGTTCTGTTATTTTCCTTGATTGGGTATTTGGTCAATACAAATATTACAGCAATTTATTTACTTTTTAATTGAAGCATATCGATTGTACATATTTATGGGGTACAGAATTATATTTCAATACACGTATATGATGTGTGAAGGTCAAATCATGGTAATTAGCATATTCATTATCACAAAAATGTATCATTTCTTTGTGATGAGAACATCTGAGCTCTTCTAGCCATTTGAAAACATACAACAAATTGTTGTTAATTATGCATTCCTCGCACTACTGCACATGACTAGAACTTATTTTTCCTAACTAGCTTTAACTTTGTGTCCATTAACCAACCTCTTCCTATCCCCTTCTCACTTCCCTTCCCAGCCTCTAGAATATTAAAAAAATAAAGTGGGGCGACACAGTGTTTTATCGGAACCTGCTTTGGTAAAGTGTATATAAAAATGAAAAACATAGCTTACTAACAAGGTACTGAGAGTATAAGGAGAAAAGTTTTAAAATCACAGAATCATAAATTAATAAAAATTGGACTCAATAAAAATTTAGAATTCACTTAATTCCACTTCTAGGTTTTAGAGCTTTCAGTCTTCTAATATTTTTTCCACACTAACACAAAAATTAATCAAGTAAATATTTCTTATTTTACTGGTTTAAGTTTAAGCTGGAACAACTTTCATATCATGTTTTTTATAAATATTAGGACCATATTTTCAGAGATAAGACTTTTTTATTATTATTGTGGTAAAATATATATAACTTAAGGTTTACCTTACTTCTAAAAGGAGCCAAATAGAAAAGAACGAACAGGATTTTTTATTAAGTAATGACTGACATGGTATTCTTGTTTTCATTTCTTGAAAATGAGATTATAAATTCTCATTAAGAATAGCTTTTTAAAAATAATCCCACGGGCAACAGTAGAAGCTGGACATATTAGGAGAATATCATAAATGATCAACGTTAAGCGTGAGGGCCCTCCAAGAAACTAGATTTGCAGGGCAATCTCTTTACTCAGAAAACCTCTTTAGTTTGATATAGTCCCATTTGTTTATTTTTCCTTTGGTTGCCCGTGCTTTTGGGGTCATATTCATGAAGTCTGTGCCCAGCCCTATTTGCTGAAGGGTTTCTCCTATGTTTTCTTTAATAAGTTTTATTGTTTCGGGGTGTATAATTAAATCCTTGACAATAGCCGAGAGTTGGAACCAGCCCAAATGTCCCTCATTGGATGAGTGGATATGGAAAATGTGGTATATCTACACAATGGAATATTACTCAGCTATAAAAACGAATGAAATACTGCCATTTGCAACAACATGGATGGACCTTGAGAGAATAATATTGAGTGAAACGAGTCAGGCAGAGAAAAAGAAATACCACATGTTCTCACTCATTGGTGGGAGCTAAAAAATAAACAAATTAATTCACCCACATACACACACAAAAAAATCCGGGGGGGGTGGGGAAGAAGATATAACAACTATACTTTTTTGAAGTTGTTACAACAAGCAAACGGAAAGGACATTCTTGGGGGGGAGGGGAGAGAGAGAGGAGGGAGGGAGGTGTTGGTGATGGGCCATAATAATCATATACATTGTATATTGACAAAATAAAAATTTAATGAAAAAAAAAAAGAAAACCTCTTTACCTCCTTGCTGTTTAGAGCAACAGGAATTTATTAGCCCCTAGTCATTCACACTTTGCAAGCTGCTTAAACCCTGGAGAGAAGGCTGACAGTCATTGCCCTGCCATCAACTCAAGAGCCATGTGCTGGCTGTGGCCCTGTGTGAAACCATTCCCTGATCCTGGTTTTATCTGTGTATTGATACTGTAGCCTCCCACATGGATTGAACAGCCAACCTGTTGACAGCCCCACACTGACAGCCAACTTGTTACAAAATCACATCTCTATTTATGCCCTTTGCCACACGTAGATCCATGAAACCCAAACCCCAGATGACCAGTTGCAGTACAAATATGCTTACATTCAACAATGTGGTTTAAATCCTGGATTTTCTAAACTTGAGAAATGCCACCCACAATGTGACCCAGACATAGCTTTTGATTCAATATTACTTTAGCTGGACTGTGACAAGAAAACTACTCTGGGCATCACTCAATAAATAACAGCAGCAATTCAGATCAGGTGAGTAGACGAGTAGGACCTTTGAGATGCCTTAGAGTATGAGAGGACACCCAGCGCTCATTAAAATGCATTTTCGGGGGCCGGCCTGGTGGCGCACTGGATAGTGCGCCGCTTGGGAAGCGCGGCGGCGCTCCCGCCCGAGGGTTCGGATCCCATATACAGACCGGCTCCCGCTCACTGGCTGAGCGAGGCGCGGGGGCAACACCGAGGCTTGCGATCCCATTGCCGGCCCCCGGTCCGGTACGGGGGCAACACTGAGGGTTGCGCCCCGTTCCCGGACACGGAAAAAAGACAAAAAAACAAAAAAAAAAAAAAATGCATTTTCGGGGGCCGGCCTGGTGGCGCACTGGATAGTGCGCCGCTTGGGAAGCGCGGCGGCGCTCCCGCCCGAGGGTTCGGATCCCATATACAGACCGGCTCCCGCTCACTGGCTGAGCGAGGCGCGGGGGCAACACCGAGGCTTGCGATCCCATTGCCGGCCCCCGGTCCGGTACGGGGGCAACACTGAGGGTTGCGCCCCGTTCCCGGACACGGAAAAAAGACAAAAAAACAAAAAAAAAAAAAAATGCATTTTCGGGGGCCGGCCTGGTGGCGCACTGGATAGTGCGCCGCTTGGGAAGCGCGGCGGCGCTCCCGCCCGAGGGTTCGGATCCCATATACAGACCGGCTCCCGCTCACTGGCTGAGCGAGGCGCGGGGGCAACACCGAGGCTTGCGATCCCATTGCCGGCCCCCGGTCCGGTACGGGGGCAACACTGAGGGTTGCGCCCCGTTCCCGGACACGGAAAAAAGACAAAAAAAAAAAAAAAAAATGCATTTTCGTGAGTGCCAGGTCAAGTCACCTGAATCACAATCTCTAAATAGCTTGGCATAACTTATTAACAATGTTTCACATTCATATCCTCATTTTAGGTGGAACAGAGAAGATTTTAAGATAATTTGGGGGAAGAAAATAAAGTTCTGTGAATTAAACTAATTAAAACAATATTCAGAATCAAATTAAAGGATGTGTTCTAGGCCCATAGGTTTAGCCGAATCTCAGTCATAGATATTAATTCATCTAAAGAAAAATGTATACCTTGAAGAGAGTGGCCTGCTTAAAGGGGAAGTCAAAAGAAGTAAACATGGTCAATATATATTGAAAGTATAATTTTCAATAAAGTTAATAAGATAACTCTCATACAAATGAAAAGTTAGTAGATGTCAAAGATTTATAAAACTTACTAGTGGGGAACCAGTGATTCAAAGAAAAATTTGATACAATGGATATTTATTCATGATGAAATAGTGATAAAAATATGATTGCAAAATCTGATACAAAACTTGTTAAAATCACATAGGACAATAAAACTGTAATCTCCAGGGTTATCTTTTCTACTAGACAAAAGTTATTTGTACCTGTAGTAGACAAAAATTTACAATTAACTTGTAACTTCACAGAGCCTTTTTCATTAATAGCAAATGACAAGTTAAACTAAGGTAAATAACCCAGAAAGTTGAACAATACTTGTGTGGATGTTTTAGATGTTCCAGTATTAAATTTTAAAAGCTGCAGACATTTTTCTCCTTGTTGCCAAGTTTGCATATTTTTAAAAAATAAAGCCTAGCAATAATTCTTGGCTAGATGACGAATCTCTCAATGGAGAGGATTTTCTGCAGTGGTGAGGAAACATTTCTTCAGGCTTTTCCATATCCCTAGCACAATATCTCTCAATAATATCCGTCTATATCTTCTCTCACTCCACTGACATCTAATACTAGTTGAGAGCAAAGTGTAACCTTTATTTAAACCAATATTTACCTGTTTCTCAGTTCCGTTTGGTAAAATTGAGATAAAAAGAAGACCTACACCATTATATGATCAAGATCAAACAAGATATTACATGTAAAGGACTTAAAATGTACCTGACATGTTGTTTGCAATAATGTCAATTTTGATAATAACTTTATATTATTATTGTTGTTAGGATATTATCATTCAATTATAGTGCAGGGTTGGGTCACACAAATTTAGAATATTACTCACTATGGGAGGATATATACAAAGATACATTTCAGCAGATTCACAGCAGCATTAGTTTCCTCTTATTAATTTTCTGATTTTCTTTTTGATTCTTGCATGCCAGAACTTCTGCCTGTTCCTAACATGTTTTGGTGACTACCTAGATAATGTGTATCGTACCAGTGGTTTTCCAGGGTACTTAAAATACACCACACTATACTAATTTATAATTCACCTGACCAGAGAAGTTGCTACTTTTTAGGTGTCTCAGTCTTGGCCCCTCTTTTCCATATTTCCATTCTTCAGGTTGTCACCACCCTTAGTATATAATTATGGGGCAAATCTATTGATAAATCTTGACTAATTGAGACATAAATATGAAACATTTTTACTTTTTCTAATCACAGTTTGTCATCTGAAATATATCAAATCCTCCCTTCACAGTCTTTCACTTGGACAGATTTATTATAAATTCTCATTCAATTACAGCTCACTAGCTCATTTTCATCTACTCTAAAGGCATAGGGGAAGATCAGAAGACCTCTGTGGATTGAAACATCCAAACAGGGACTCTGGATCTTTAGGAATAATTCTTTTGGAAACTTTATTTTGGTCCATGGTCAAAAGTTTACCTTCTGGAATGACAGAGAATGCTCCACTCAAGTCCTATTATTACATCAAATTTGAAGTATTGGCCGGCCCAGTGGCGCACTCGGTAGAGTGTGGCGCTTGGGAGCGTGGCGGCGCTCCTGCTGAGGGTTCGGATCCCATATAGAGACCGGTCCACTCACTGGTTGAGCATGGTGCGGGCGCGACACCGAGGGTTGCGATCCCGTTACCGGTCATGAAAAAAGACAAAAAGGAAAAAAAAAATTTTGAAGTATTATCATAGCTGACTACACTGGTCTTCATTAATGCCTTATATTCTTGTCCCTATAATCTTCTGATAATTCTCCAGAACATGCCCATACATGGCTACTTTGAAGAAAATAAAATACTCGGGCCGGCCCGGTGGCGCACTGCCACAGTGCGCCGCTTGGGAGTGCGGCGACGCTCCCGCCAAGGGTTTGGATCCCACATACAGACTGGCTCACTGGCTAAGCGAGGTGTGGGCGCAACGCCGAGGGTTGTGATCCCGTTGCCAGTCCCGGTCCAGTATGGGCACGACACTGAGGGTTGTGATCCGTTGCCGGTCACGAAAAAAGACAAAAAGGAAAAAAAAAAAAAGAAAGAAAAGAAAATACTCAAAATTTTTCTGCAACCTCAATTTTGGAAGAATAATATCCTAATAATTAAGCCTTATACAAAATACAGCCTTCCTTCACTCAAAGAATACAACTCAGTTCAATTCTTCAAATGTCAGGTCAATTCATTTTAAATATTGCGAAATGTGTGATCTGTATATATTTGTTAGAAATATCACTTTGGATTTGAAAAAATTCAGAATATATCTTTTCCTTTCTATCTGTAAGGCTGTGAGACTGACTCCATCTTAGGCCCTTCCCATAAATTATACAGTAACTAAGAGAAAAGTAGTTAGAACAACAGAAAGGAACAACCTGCTTACGATAAAGAAGGAAAGATTAAGTATCAGTGTGACAATAAACCGATGTGACCACCTGCATCATTTGGAATGAGTTGTGTTAAGGATGTTTACAAACCGCCTATACAAACCTGAGCTCAGTCTTGAGATGGCAGAGAGAAGCTTGGCATAGATTTTGGGTCACCATTTGCTTGACACATTACTCTGTAAATAAGTTACTCTGTAATAAAGTTCCTTGCTTTGTGGGATGGCCTACTTTGTTATTCAGCTTGAGATACCTTTCCAGTTAGGTGGACAATCCACTCTTGGTACACCTTCACACACTATCATTCCAGCCAATGACCAAGTCTTCACAACAGCCTATTCCTTATCCTCTGCCCTATCTTTACCTAACTCTAGTTAGGCTTCTCTCTTGCCAACAGATCCCTGGAATTTGGCTTGCCATCAAGCCTGAGCAAGCACTAAAATGTAAAGCATGCCCCCCTTAACAGCTCATCCAGAGAATTTGCTGACCACATGGATACACATTTTCTGTCAGACTCTACAAATCATGCTACCTGCTGCTTTTTCTCTTTTGCTTGTCCAATGTCCACTTCAAAGTTTCTGCTATCCCTGCTTACTTTTCCCTATCAATGAAAATCATTTTTTCTATTTGATATTGAAGCGTTTGCAGCTTTCTGAGATGAGAGTTTTTCCCATTGCTATAGTCTGTTTGAATAAAGTATTCCCTTATCTAAGTCTAGATTTCTTTTTATTTGACCCCAATATGGACCTTATTTATTTTCTAAGCATATACTTTATTAGATTGCATTCTCCAAAAAAAAAAATAACTAATTAGCCAAATTAATCCCACTTTTACCTTTACTAAGTTTATGCTTACCTATCTTTTTCCAGCATCCTAAGATCGTCATAGTTTCTTCTTAAATCATAAAATTACTCTAGAGTTTACTTTCATGACATTGCACAGGACAAATTAACATACTGAAAGTGTAGTTTTATTCCCTTAATGTAATTTCCCTGAGCTTATACCACTTGGTGGAATGGAACGCATGTGTTTTCTCTCTCTCCTCCTCTCTGTCAGAAAAATATGATGATAATATTTCTTGAGCTCTGTTTCTCTATAACTATTTCTTTCTAGATAGTTAGCATTATGCCCAGGCAGGCCTCATTGATTCAGGCATTCATTTGTCAAATGTTTACCCTGTGTCTAACATTTTGATAGGAACTATAGATATTGTGATGAGTAATGTAGGTCTTTGTGTGGAGGTACTAATTATAGGGAACCCCATGGTTTTCTGTATTATTCTGGGTCTCCCGGCTATTTCTCTCCCTTTTAAAGTAACTAATATTGCACATTTTAAAGAGAATTATTGTTAAGATACTTCATAGACATTATTCCAAGTAGTTACTTTTAACATTTGTCATTATATTAATTCCATTTTTCAAGAACTGTCATAACCAAATTTTTCTTAAATTTCTAACTTTTACTCTTATAGATGTAGCATTATCATGATTATTATTTAGAAGAGTTATGGTTGCAAGAATCTAAAAAATAAAAACTAACAAAAAAGGTAAATGATAACCTCACATTCAGATTCAGCTAAAGGTGCTCAGATGTCATTAGGCATCTATCTTTATGTCTGCTCTGATTTCCTCTGTAACAACTTTTTTCTAAGAGAATTTCCTCACAATGATATAAGAAAAACAAAAACCAACTTGAAAAATATACTTTATGACTCTAGCAAATTTAGCTTTAAAAGTTCTGGGATCATCTGAGTCATGCATTTGCAGACCAGGGGAGGTGCTCTAGTTGGCAAGGTCTGGATCACATGCTCATTCAGAGTTGGGGTGCAGGTTGTCATTAACCGTACTAGAGCCATGTGAACTAAGAGGAGGAGACAGGAGGTTTCCATAGGAGACCTGTATGTGTCACAGTTACCATAAGAAGGAGAAATAAGTGATCACCAAAGTATGGGTATATCCAAGGGGTACAGAATACCAAGGTGACCTCAGAAGTGGAAGTTGCATATTACATATGCCATGGCTGTACAGGGCTAGTTATGCCACATTCAAGGAAGGGGAAATAAAGATGTGAGAACGTCTATTTTCTTTCAGGCCAACATTGGAAGTTGCATATTACATATGCCATGGCTGTACAGGGCTACTTATGCCACATTCAAGGAAGGGGAAATAAAGATATGAGAACGTCTATTTTCTTTCAGGCCAAACATTATTGCATAGAAACTGGTAACAGGATCTTCATAGAATGCAACAATGCAAGAAGATTCCAGGAAACACAATTTTCATACAGGTATTCTGTGTCATTAGAATATTATCATCCTCATAACAGCTTCAATCCTCAGAGATATTTGGGATAGAAAAACAAAGACATCTCCTCCTCTTCTCACCAATTATATTGCCTTTCTTTATTCATTCTCAGGCAAACTTTTACTTCAATGACCACTGTCTAGGCCATATAGAGAACACAAAGAAGAGTCAGATATAGCTGTATATACATATATATAGGCGTGTGCACATATACACACATATACATGTACCGATGTATACAGATATAGCTCTCTCTTTCCAAGCAGCCAACAATTTACTCTAAGAGTTTAGATGGTAAATGTCTTACAAGACTTACAAATCAATATCCAAATGAACTTTAAAGTGGAGATCAGGAAAGGCTTCATGTAAAAATTAATATTTGAAGAGTGTATAAAATTTTGAGACATAAAATTGAGTTTATTACAAGCAAAGACAGAGAGAAAAAGGCTAAATATTCCTACAGAGCATAGAGAAAATAATTTAATTTTGCTGGCCTGAAGGTTACATATACATAGAACACTATGGAGGCTAATTCTGGAAAAGTGGTCTGGGGTCAAATTTCAAAAGGTCCACAATGGCATACTAAAAAGACTGACTTGAATTCTCTGGAAGATGAGGAATTACTGAAGAGTTTAGAGTAGATCATATAATAAGAGCAGCACTTTAGAAACATTAATCAGATAGCAATGGGTTGGTGATGTTGGGGTGCAGAAAGCTGTTACCCCAAAATATGGTGCTTTGACATGTCGGAATAAAGAAGCAGTCTAAAGGACCTTCCCCCATCCCGCCCCCACCCACCCCATCTCTCAATTCTCTATCACGCTCCAAAACACAGGATGAAACTGTTCTGTTATCTGCCTAAAGCCCAGACCATCCAGAGAAGAAGACAATTACCTCTGGTTCTCCCCGAGTTTTCATTAACTTTACTCATATCACAGGAAGGAAGACTGGACTAACTTTTGTCACAGACCACTGTCTTCTATTTCAGTCCCATTCAGTATTGTAAAGAAAATCATTTACCGGTCATTGTCTGCCCTGCGGGCCAAATTGACTGTGTCCCAGGCCATTGTATTTCTCCAGGCCCATTGCATCCTACTAAGAATCATTTACTCCTATAGTCCCCATCTCCCCTTTCTCTATAGAGATGGGTAAATAAGCTCTGTACCCCACTGGAGAATTGGGAAATGATTCCCCCATGATTTGCCCCCTCCCAGAATGTTAAATAATAAAATTTATTAAGCCTTCATATTAATCTAAATTTGTCAGGGATTTTTATTAATGACCCTTCAGGGTGAAGAGAAAGTCAACGTATAAAGGACATAAGGATATTTTACTTACCATATTACAGTGTGGTGGAGTATCCCGTATTTGCTAATTCATGTACTTGCTAAAATCTACTGTTGACCAAAATCAATACTCACAGTGCTTTTGTGATCATTTGCAGACATGTGCACAGCAGAGAAAAATATGGGTTGATGAAAGTATTCATATTATTTTTCAATTCTATTTTTCCATGAACTTTTTGAAGTACCCTCGTATGGCACCCAATGTGCACATTCCCAGAGAGGTTAAACAAGGTAACACTCTGCCTTATCGTTTCAACTCTCATCCTGTAAACAAGTGTCCTTTTCACCATCTGTTTAGTGCCATGCTTTTCACATTTTTCTTCTTTTTGTTTGTGATCACCCAGAAAGCAATACCCCAAAGTGAAGGCCTCAGAAGCAGCCTCAAAAGCAAAGTTTTCCTCTGACCTTCTCCTGCCCTCCTGTCTCTCAACTTCATTCTCCCCTGAGGCAAGACATAGAAATTAGAATCCCCCCTCTCCAAGGCAGGTTACAGATACTTTCTAATCATACCCCTGCCTTTCTGTCTTGGAGCTGGCAATCAAGAAATTCTCTGACCTACCTCATCTGAACATAGGCCATATGAACCACATTCCAGAAGGGGTCCTGCCCCACACCCTGGAGGTACAATGCTACAGAGAGAGGCCAAAAGAATCTGAACAAAAAGGCCCTGCTAGGTTTCTCCACTCAGACTATGAGCATAAGATCATACTTTTCTTATCTGATCACATTTCCGTATAGCTATGCCTGCTTCACAGACCGTAAGCATAATATGGACAATTTTCCCTACATCTTTGTGTCTTCATTCTAAAGGTTCCCATGTCACATAAAATCATGATATAATAAAATTTATTATGCCTTTTCTTCATATTAATCTATTTATCAAGTGATCTTTTCAAAGAACCTTCCGAGGGTTGAAGGGGATGTCTTCTCTTGGCCCTACAGTGATTTTGCTGTTTAAAGTGGCCCCCAAGCATAGTGCCAAAGTGCTGTCTAAGCACAAGAAGGCTGTGATATGCCTTAGAGAGAAAATATTTGTATTAGATCAGCTGTTCAGGCATGACTTGTACTGCTGTTGGCCATGAGTTAAATTCTAATGAATTAACAATATATTATACTAAGTATGGTATTTTAAAGCAGAAATACGTATAAAACAAGGTTATATGTTAATCAGTTGATGAAAATATGACCAGAGGCAGTTTGCAGGAACCTAACATCATATTTCTCCTAGAAGAAATGGTTCAGTATTCACTAATTCAATGTTTGCAGGGACTTTATAGAAAACTACCTCAAATAATAAGAATTGACTGTGAATAATCATACATTGGGTTAGATTTATTATTCTGAAAATAAAAAGAATAGGGTGATATTTTAGAAAATAATTGTAGAGCAAGAAACATGTTTTAAATTAGAAATAAGGGAAACTTCTCTAAGAAATTTCCCAAAGGAGAAGCTGAAACCCAAAGATAGGAGGAAAAAAATAGCCATTATTGTGGAAGTGAGATGACAGATTAAGATTGCTAAATAACACTTTATTATTACTGAAAATGTTGCCATCAGGAGGAACTGAAGGGGGATTCACCAGGCAGAAGTCAGATGATCATTTCACTTCTATACTTAACCACTGAATTTTGGAGATTCTTTCTATATGAGTACAGCCCAATCTTACCATCACTAACAAGACTTTAAGAAACACCTCATTCACCCCAATTCCCTCCACAAAGAGCCTAGAGGAAGCAGCTGATGTTTTCCAACATCCCACAGTCAGGGACTGAACCTGCCTGTCAGGGATAAGCAGGCATATTATCTCAAGTCAGGATTCTACCAGTGGGTCTTGAACCTCATTAGCAAATCCAAGAACACACATAATGCAACAACTCTTGGGGCCTTTATTAACATCCATCCAAAGAGAAAAGTTTCAAAATATTTTTCCAGAAAAACCACTGACTAAAAGGAAATTAAAATGGGCTACTGCATGCATACTAAAAAGGAAAAAAAAGGAAAAAAAACTAAAAGATTCCAGGAGCCCAGCAGAGATTTAGATTGGTAAAATTTACATTCAAATGAAGGTAACAGAGGGATTTTCTCAATACTTTCATCATTTCCTTACCAATATAAGGGTTGATAGAGATTCAAAGTGCTATATAATTAGGGGTTACCTGTAGCCCCAAATTGCCTGCCAGCAAATCAAAGTAATTCACACTGAAGGAGATGGTCTTTAAAGTTATTAAGGCAAATGGGAATTACAACCATTATGCAAAATAAACTGAGTAGCTACCACTGTGGTGAGAATTCTGCTGAACATAAACTTATTTACTTACGGTTCTTTAGTCTTTTTAATGTGGTATTGAACTGTTGTTAAAACTTGTTCTTTTGTTTTTATTTTTGTGTTAACTTTGATGGATTCAGCAAGAAATGCTGAACTAGAACTCACCCATGTTTTCTGTAGAGACACAGTATAACTATTTGTGAAACACGTGTGCGGGAGATTTGTTCCGCTTGGGTTCAAATCCTGGTTTAATAACTTACTAGCTGGTGACCTTGTAAATATTGCCCATGAAACTTCTAGAACCAAACATTGCTAAGTGCTAAATAAATATTAGCCATTATTCGGATACACTTTAAAAGCTTTTATCCAAAATAGTATAAGGGAAATATACTAAGAATGAAATTACCTTCCAATCCAGAAAATCTCTCCACAATGGTAGAATACAATAAACAATTTCACTATCCAAAAAGGATTCAACCAGAATGTGATGTACATCATAGGCAATCCTCTAAGAGACTGCAAAAGCAGAAAAAAATCTCTCCCTTTTATATAGCCAGGCAGACACAAACCATGGCATACACGTTCTCAACATAAACAATAACTAACCAGAGGACTTGGCAGCACAGTTTGTCACACATAGTTCATACTAAACTCTCCTGCTAATAGGGGTGACCATCTGTGTTTGCTAATTGGCTTTATCCAAAGAAAAATTAAACCTCATGTCTTTATGATGAGGTAGTTTTGCATCCTGGAAGAAGGTATCTGCCAAAGTGAGGCTCCTACCCTTTCACAGAAACTGGTGGATAGAGGTACTATCTCCCTTGATGTTTTACATTTCAAAGAGATGGTTCCCAGGTCCTTGAGAAAGGTATTCCTGGGTTGTAAAGCTGGTAAGAGTCTTATTTAGCTTTTAAAAAGATTTACATACATTTCAAAGAGACAGAGAAAGACCTTACAAATGATGAGTTTTCTAATGTAAACATTCTAGGAAAAGGGAGGGGGTAAGGAGTCCCTCCCCTTATTTTCAATAGAGAGATTTAAGCATCTCATTTTTAGTTTATATTTGCCCTTATAATCTCAATACCCATAAGGAAACCTAACTTTCATATTTATTTAAAAATTTACACTAAAGTTCTACAGGATTCTCCTTTCTGAAAGTTTTCAATGTTTCTTTATATAAATTTTCCTTTATATATATATATATATGTTTTAATATTTTATTTTTATGTTTCTGAATCCAGTAATAACTACATCTACATGCTATTCTAAAGGTGGGACTCAATTCAACTTAGTTATAGAACAACTACAGTTTCTATTGTGCTGCTTCCTATAGAAATACTTTCTTGACTGTTTTCCCCTTATTTTTCAGGAGAACACTCATCATGGGTGCACACTGCCCTGTCACTGCTGGCAGCTCCAGGCCTGGTGGAATGGGAAGTGGGGAAGGGGGGAGGGGGAAGATAAACAGAGAAGGAACATATTCCCAGAGGATGTTTATCATATTTATCATAGATGTCTTGTATGATTTCAAAATCAACAGAGCAACTAACTTACTCTGGCAAAGCAGCCAAGACTCTTAGTCTCTCCTCTCAACACTAGCTTGTCCATGTGTTTCTATTAACAGGTTCACAACAACATACCCAGAGAGACTCACACAGAGGCATGCATGTACATGCCCAGAGGCACATACAAGCTCCTAGATCTAGCACTGTGCCTGAGAATATAGGGGAAACTACTAAAATTCACTATTGTAAGGGTGCCCCCAAAAGTAAAGCAAGTCATCTGTACTAGAATTCACAATTTTAAAAATAAAAGACTAAATTTTTAAAAT
>NW_007739578.1:0-1129 GCF_000696425.1 Galeopterus variegatus | reverse complement strand
ATTTATAGGCCTCCCAAATTGACAACATGAGGCCATATTCATGGTCATTGGGTTCTTAGGGGGACCAGTAACAAGATGTTTACAGCCATGAGAACAAACTGAGAAGCAAAGATATAGGACAATGTTTTGAGGCAAATGCACCCCAAGGGTAAAGCCTGACACATGGATTTATTTCCGAAGGACAATTCCAGGAAAGCACACATGTGAGGTACCTAGCACTTATAGAGCAGGTGCTTCGAGGAAGGAGATTTTTTTGAAAAAGGAGAGAAAATAGTGGCTATTGCTCAACTTTGCCATCTATATTATTTTGCCTTTATAGATAAGGTAATTCAGAACAAAGCACAAGAAATGTATATGCTCCCTGTCCTTCTAGCAGTCATCCAGTCAGATGAGTAGGCTCTGAAAACACAAAAATACAAGTGTAAAGAAGAAATCACTTCCACCGTGACAATAAAGTGCATTCACTCTGTAAACAAAACGATTTAAACAGATCACATTCTGTCTCCCTTAAGTAATACTTCCACAGCCTCATAAAACATTTACAATTCATAAGAAGTTAATAATGTCTGTTTTCAGGGCTTGGGAAGACACATATGTATAAAAAAAAATCAGAAATTATACCCTTGAGTTTCATTTTGAAGAGAAATTTTTAAAATATACTTTATAAAAAGGTAAAAATCATGATTCACATGCATACATTAGACGGACATGTGCCAATGGTTTCATTTAGCCCATAATCAATTAGGGAAACAATAGAGATGTCAAACAAACAAACAAACAAAAAAAACACCCTTTTCAAAGGAGAAACCAAAGAACAGTCATGTGTGGGCAATCAGAAAGACTGAAGTGAATTTACCAATGGATACAGAATTGGCTGTTTCCACAGAGGTGAGACAAGGAATAAATTGCATCTCCACTGAACAAAATTTAGTTATGTTTCAATAGACAAGAATAATTTATTAGCATTGATATAGATTGTCTAAAATGTACGGAGTTGTGAAATAGTTCAGTCAAAGACTATGAAAAGGCACAGAGCCCTACAGAATCTCAATAACCCAAAAAGGTATAGACTCACAGTAATCTGTTTTCCCATGTTAAAGTCTTTCAGAATTTTTCCTGACATACGCAA
>NW_007739577.1:34596-35409 GCF_000696425.1 Galeopterus variegatus | reverse complement strand
TAAATGATATACAAATGTAACAGGTATTACTACAAAGAGTTAGTCAACGATATATTTTTTTAAAATTTGATCTTAGTACAGATCTTCAACTCTATGATTTCCATAAATTTTTCATTTCAATGTGATTTAATTAGGGATAATTGGGAACTAGTATAAAGGTACTGAACTATGATCTTTAGGCTTGATATGAAAAAAAATCTGTTTATTGAAAAATGGATATGATATACAAGTTCCTCTATCCTCTTCTAAGTGAAGTGAGCTGAGTAGAAGAATGTCTGATCAATTGATCAATAATAGTCATCAGAGGTAGGGTTTTTCAGGTAGAGATCTGTGATACTAGGTACTTGCATAAGGTAGCACAAAACACCAAAACCCAGAGAAATAACCTGAATAAAAATATTTATAAGAAGGTCTTGGTCTAACTATTCGGAAGACCACATGTCTTGCTGTGTCCATAGTAGCAAGAAAAGAAGACCGTATCTGTCATCCTAGGCTAAGTTATCCTGCAGTAGCAATGAATTTATAATCTTTATAGCATTTAACAACAAAGTATTGTCATTTATGTTCATGCCCATTGTGAATTGTCTGTGACTACACTCAATGCCCTCTTCATTCTGGAACAGATGGCAGGTGGAAAAAGAGATGCGATGGAACCACATGATGACCATGTGTTTTGTTTTGGCCAGTGATACATGAATAGAAGTGACATGTGCCACTTCTAGACAGAGATTTTTTTTTTCTTTTTTCTTTTTTTTTTTTGTCCTTTTTTGTGAAGGGCTGCACCGCGCTCAGCCAGTGAGCGCACCGGGGCCA
>NW_007739577.1:31670-34126 GCF_000696425.1 Galeopterus variegatus | reverse complement strand
GTAGAAAACAGGTGTAATATACAAAAATTTGCTTGGACATTTTGAGATATTTTGTTTTTTCAGTTTTATTTTGTTTTGTTTTTCCTAACCAAGTATAAAGCTAAGTGGTACATAATGAGAGCTTTAAGCCCTAAAAGCCCTGGACTTGATGAAAACTTCTCAGGGAACACACTCACAATCAGGACGCTCATCTTCAAGGGCATGACTCAACCTCCACTGGCACAGCTCATTGCTTTGCCTCTTCTCAGTCATCTCCCAGTCTCATTTTAAGACTTCCTCCCCAGACTCCTCTAGAATCCTTCCCTGATGTTCCCAGTCTTGTATACGGACCCTGATTCATTGCTCCTGTAGCACCCATGTGGTCCTTCTCTAGAGCATGTCAGACAACTACTTTCTGAACATTTTCTGTCACTAGCTTGTGCATTCTCAACAGGAGTGATGTCATCTAGGGGTGAAAATTAGTTCTTCAGGGAATAAAGAAGAAAAAAATCTTAGATATAACAGTGATATGTGGCCCTTCAGAGGGCCACAGTACATAAACACGGTGGAGTAATTAGGAGAAATATATAACATAAGGCCTCTTGGGGGGGCGACACCAAAAAACAAAACAAAAAAAGAGGTTGAGAAATACTGCACTATACTCAATTGTTTTAAAAATATGTCAGCAAGGTCTCATAAGCTTTTTTTTCACTGTGCCCCTCATATGCTAGGGACATCATAAGTTTGAATAAGTGTATAAACGAATGAAGCCCACTTTGGATATCTTTGGATACAGCAAGACAGACTGAACAAGATCTAAAGCGAGCTTGATCCTGGAAATGCCCAAAAGATCACATCAAATTCAGACTAGAGTTGCTCTGTGGAGCACAAGAGACCAATCCAAAAGCCAGCACGGCTGTGGATTCTGGTGTGGGAAGCTAGAGACAGCAGAGACAGAGAACAAGGTGGGGGCTGATGCAGTTTGGGGTGCTTTTTTCTCGTTTTAATTACTTGAGAACAAAAAGCACAGCAGAATTGTCATTAGTTTCTATAATCCCTTTTCTTCTGGGCCTTTCTACACCAGTGGCTGCCCAGCCAAACCCCTTAGAAGCAATGACAGAAGATGCAGAACTTTAGAAGTTGTAATAAACTTTGATACATGCAAAATCAATTTTTGTTGGCATAATTTGAAAGGACAATACATCCTTTTGTAATTAAAAACCATCATGAGGTTTGAAGCGCTGAGTGTTCTCACCTGGGAGAGGGTTTTAAACTTTAATGAAGGTCTTTTTCCTAAATGGTTGAAAGATTTCCCGATTATAATGCCACTACAGGAGAAAATTCCTTTGTAGAAGGTGACAGTTCAGTGCAATGAAAATATTGCTCGGGAATAATGTGGGTAATTCAGATTTCCTTCCAGTGTGCCCCACTCTGTGATTTGGGGCATGTCACTTCACACCTGTGATTCAAGTCTCACATGGCAAAGGGTTTAGTAGCAGAAGTCAATAACATTCATTTTGAAAATATTGAGCCCTATCTCTCAGCTGTGCATAGTTCTGAAAGGTGGATGTGAAAGCTTCTCATGAAGCCACGCTGACAATAGAGGTCCCAGCCAGACAGAAAACAGACTTTATACACTTTTCCTGCATCACATGTTATCTTCTTTCAAACAGTTCCCATATTTTGCAGTTTTTTACTAACCAAAATATGTTTATAAATAAATATTGTTCACATTTTTACTCAGGTATTTTATGTGCAAAATGAGTATAAGGGGTATTGTAAGCATTTGAAAATTTAAGATAAATCCACTAATAAATAAAAACACTAGTAAAAATTACAATAGTCACACTAATTAAAGAAAATACCATTACTAATATTATACTAATAAACTAGTATCAGATTGGGATTTTCCTTATAGCTCATTCTATATGTTTATGCATACTCTATATACATATTTTAATATCTATACTAATTACATAAAAGTTATTTTATGTTTTGGTTTACCTTCCAGTCCATTCTATGTGCATATTTACAATAGTTATAAACATAATGCACATGCAATTTTATCATTCAAATTTTAAACATGATAACGTCATTATTTTCTATATTTCTATGTGCTGTTCCGAATTAGCATTTGAAATTTTTGCTCAGCATTGAAGGGTATGCTTATGGCAGAATTTATTTCATTGGTTCCTTTTTGGTCATTTAAGTTGCTCTTGACTTTTGATATCATGTTCGGCACTCTGTTGAAAGTGGACAGCCTCATGTACATGGCCTTCCCTTTTATATTGTTTTCTTTACATAGATCCCAGAAATAAGCTTATTGGAACAAATGTTGATATAACTTTTAAGGTGTAAAATATATTTTTTGAAATGTACAGTGACAGTAGCAGGCACTTCATATTTATCAGAACTGAATTCTACATTTATTTAAAACAAATACAGAATAGAAATACTTAATAGAAAAATGAAACCCT
>NW_007739577.1:25446-31164 GCF_000696425.1 Galeopterus variegatus | reverse complement strand
AGAAAAATGAAACCCTTTTTGATAAATAGTTAATAATGTTTTCATCCATATTTTTATCAGACACGTTTGCTATTTACTAAATATGTGGGTCAGCAGGAGAGAACTGAGGTTACAACACCAAGTTTTGATAATTATTGCCAAGATGAAATAACTTGGCATTTCATTGAGTGATTTTTTCCAATATTAAATATGTAATTCCACTAGCATTTTAAGTTATTGAAAATAATTGAGCGTTCCTCTTAACAATTTCATGGCCACCCTATGTGGCCTTGCTTGGGAACCATTGAAATACATCTTCACACATGTGCAAAATCCTACCCTCATGATACGTTTGAGCTGGAACATCACATACTAATGTGTGTCATGATATATATTTTTAAGATTAAGAAACTGAGGCTTCGAATGATTAAATTCTTGCCCAGAAATGTCTACACTGGTCAAGGACAGTCACTCAGCTTCCAGACTTATTTTAAATATGTGTAGATATTTTACTTAGAGTTGTGCCGAATGATAAAGAATACACGCATGTCCCTACTCTGTATAAATTCACAAGCTTGCTGTTACTGCCATCTCCTGCCACCTGTCTACTCACACTGAGGCAGAGAGAGAGCCGTCTTACCCAATGGCACGTACCAAACATAGCCCAGCAGTTGTCGGCACGAACTAGCCAAACATCACAGACATGAGATGCTGAACTATCTTTTGTTTTGTTTTGTTTTTCTCTCTCTCCCCTCCTGAAGACAGCTCTTCTGATAGCGATTCCACCTGTTTTACCAGCAAAAGCTCACCTGTAGATAGTTTCTAATGCCTTGGGTGTCCCACCCAGAAGGCAGACGCAGCACTCTCTCTCATGAACCCAGCTGGTGACTGTCAGCCACCCGCAGATGTGTCCAGCTGGTCTTTCCTCCACTTAGTTCTGACCAAGTAGTCACTCAAATGTTCAAACCAACTATTTTATCGTCATATATAAATTTTATTTTATAAACTTAGGTCTAGAGATTCTTCGAATTTGGTATATAGTGTGATAACCCTAAATGTGTCTCATATGAAATTTTGATTCCAGGATCAGGGGGAGCTTTCCTTAGCACACCAGTGTCCCACAAATCCATACCTTCTGTTCACCTGTCCCAGCTCTTTCCTTGCAGCATGTACCTTAAATATTGATTAGACAATGGATTTCAGAGCAAGGAAGCAAGAACAGTTTCTCCAAAACCTATGTATGTGTCTTCTAAATGGAAATGTATTTGCTCAGTATAATCTTACACTATTCATTAAAATAGATAACTTCTCTTTTCTCATGTTTCTGAGGTTCAGCAGAAAAAAAATTCAGAGAATTACTGCTGGTTAATGTTGTGTCCATTAGCAAGCAGCTACTGATGAAGAGGACATGCTTTGGAAGGCCATACTTGCGTTTAAACCTAAACTGTCCCACTGTGTAAATTTGTGGACGTTACTAAGCATCTCTATCCTCTCCTTCACATCTTTAAATTGGGGTGGTTTATCAGTCACTGAGTGTGAGAATTAAATGAGTTATTGCAGGTAAAATGCTTAACATGGGGCCTTCTCTAAAGTATACTAAATGCTCATGAAATAGCAGCTAATACCAATAGTAGTTTTTAGGAGCTTTTTATTAAACACATATACAGATACACATACACACACCCTCCATCCCAATCCAGTCTTTTCTCCTTCCCTAATCAGATGCCTCTTTCCTTTCATTGAACTCCAACCTGCATTACAGTAAATAAGTAGATTCAGAAACAAATAATATTGTACCCTATAATGTTCAGGTGACATTGTTTGAAGTATATGACAAAATAATTATGTTTAAAATCTTCAAAGAAATAAAGAAGATCATTGAGTTTACCGAATAAGTACAGGAAATTACAGAAAAGAACAAAAATATTTGAAAAATGAACAAGTAAATATGCTACAATTGGAAAAGTATTGACATCAGAAGGTAGACGTGAGGAAATCCCGCAGAATTTGTTGTGACAACAAGGTGGGACATTTAGAAACGTTGAGATGTTGGCCGTGGAAAGAAAGATAAAAAATACTCCTAAGGTCTGATTTCTTTTCTTCTCTCCCTTCTTTTATCCTCTTTTCTGCTAATCCTTCTTCTGCCATGATCTACTTCTCCAGTATCTACTTTTGGTTGACTCTTTATAGCTTGTGAAACACTTTTAAATGCATTATCTTACTCGATCTTTGCAGCAAATCTTTGAGTTAATTGAATTTAGAATTTTTATCTACATTTGACAGATGGATTGACTGACATTCTCTGAGAAGATAATAACATAAAATACTAGGGCCAAACCAACTTTTATGTATTCAAAACCTAATCGTGTGCAAGACTTTGGCTAGTCACCCGTACTGTGGGCCAATATGCTCATCTGTAGGGGAAGAAAATGTTCATATCTCTCAGGCTGCTTTGAAGATTTAATGTGATGAACATAAAACTACAGAGAACTGTGCAAATATTCTGATTATTCTGACGCTAACAGGATCTACTAGAAGCGATTGGTGTACTAAGAGTATTTTGATGATGGTGATGATGAGCCATGTTGGGTATAGTCTTTGATGCATAATCCCAGGTCCCTAAGCCACTCCCCTCTGGTGAGCAAACTACAGATATATGATCTTTCTCCATGCCTTGTAGCCTAGTCTATCACCCCCCCCCCAATAATAACACAACACAAAAATGGAGCTTTTAATATCATCACATTATCTACTTTCTCTGTTCTGAACTTCTCTCTTTCATCTTTAAGAACTTTCTGCGTTCTGGTTTTGTGACTCATTTTTCTGATCATCACCTGACCTCACTTCTCAGACTCCCAGCACAACTTTTCTGGATTTACCCGTTGCTTCTTCTCGTCAATCATGATTGCAGTTCATTATTTGGCTTTGGTACTATTAACTGTTTGGAGTAAATTACAGGCAAATCCACCTTCATCTAAAATCTCAGGATTTAAGATTATTATGGAAGCGTATATTACACTCCCCTGTCCTTTTCAGCATGATTTTTAGATGGACAGACAGACATTGTCTAAACATCTGTCTAGGCTGGCTGGTTAGCTCAGTTGGTTAAAGCATGGTGTTATAACACCAAGGTCAAGGGTTCAGATCCCCAGACCAGCCAGCCACCAAACAAAACAAAACAACAACAACAACAAAAAAAAACCCCACAAATATCTGTAAACACAGGGAGCTCACTATTGCAGGAGATAGCCTTTTATACTGCGGCACAGACCTAACTAATACAGATTAGAAATATCTTTTCTCACTCATAATATCAAGTTAATGTGAAGATTAACCATTTGGAGTCAATTACAGGCCAATTCACCTTCACTTAAAATCTCAGGATTTAGATTATTATGGAAGCATATATATTACAATCCCCTATCCTTGTCAGCATGCTTATTAGACTGACAGACACACTTTGTTTAAACATCTGTACATGGTGTTGCCTTCTACATGGAATGATCTTTCTTGCTTCTCTGCCTTCCCCAATAACTTCAGTTTTCATGTCTCAGATCCTGATGACTTCAGGTAGACTTAGGAATTCCCCGTTCAGTGATCTCTCCACGCTTGTGAAAGAAAGCCTTAATTATAGTTCAGATTATATTGTATTTCATTGTGAAATTATTTATAGAAAAAGCCAGGTCGTTTCATTTTGTTTGTCTAAATAACACCTAATAATAGTGCTACACTCATAGTCCAAATATCTTTGTTGAATCACCAAGGAATAAATGAATGACTAAATTGAATGCATAAATGAAAGAAAGTGCCTCTGACTGTGACTTTGTGTGAAAATTAGTGTATGTATTTGGGAAATGTGATGGTACCTCCAAAGTAAATTAGGCAAACAAAAAAATGCCAATGTACCATACTGAGTGTATCTTTTATCAATTAGACTGTAATGAGTAAGGTGACCTCTAATTTAAAATGATACTTGAAAAAGTTCAAAATGATGTATTTAAGGTTTGCGACATAAAATTAGCACCCCGATCACGTCTGCACTATGAAGCTACTGAGCTAGATTACATTAACCGGAATTCTAACAAGGCATTACCTAGTGGAATCACGGATAAGACCCAGGAACTTCAGCTCCTAAAATGCCAACAGGATAACACAGGTCTTAAGAAGATATGAGAAAACCAGAAATATCTTTTTGATTTTGTCGAGCCAAATTGTTTTAAGAAAAATTTAAAGCATGAAGAAAAAATGAAGGTAAGGGGAAAGTTTTGTTCCTTTGAGAGATGATGGACAAGGGGGTCTAGTGCAGTTCATTGTAAAGACAGTGTCCTTGTCATAAAGGTTGTGATGTGGTTATTATCATTATTATGTAAACTAACATTTACACAGAGTCGACCTAATGCTGATACTTGTGTGCTTGGTATTGTGTCTAATCTTCACGGTGCACTGTACTGTTTGTTATGCTTGCTTCATGGATGAGGAACGAGAGATTCAGAAGGTAAAGTTACATGCTTAGGATCTCATAGCTACTGAAATGAATCAGAGCCAGCTAGAGAATGTGTTGTTTTTCCAAGTCACGATGCCTGCTTATGTGTATTACTGCAGGAAGAACTGTATTGTTTTTCTCTGTCCGTGACTGGGTAATACAATTCAGGATGCATTTGGCCATAATTATCTGGTTTCCTGGATGGAAGAGAATCACAGGATGTGTGCTCTGGATTCGGCTGTCCCCACCAGTCATGTGCAAGACGTGGTCTTCTACGTTCTTACACTCTCATGTGGTACAGTGTAGATGTGGATGGATCACACGTGCATCGATCAAGCAATTCATACATTCACTAAGAATTGTAAAGTGTCTTAGCCCTAATAAAGCAATAAAGCTAAGTTATCTCCTATGTTCTCATACAAGGTATCTGTGAAATAGCTTTTTTTCATTTCTACGAGTGAAGAATATGAGTATAATGGAGTTGAAGTGATTTGTCAGAAACAAATTTCCTATTTTCTCATACAAGGTATCTGTGAAATAGCTTTTATTCATTTCTACGAGTGAAGAATATGAGTATAATGGAGTTGAAGTGATTTGTCAGAAACAAATCTATTAAGTGGTGGACCTTGACCAACTCCTCCCTTTGTAAATTCATTAACAATCTCCTCTCTCTTTCTTTAAGGGCTTATGAAGTGTAAAACAATGCCAGGCATATTGGAAAAAAACAGAAAATAATTCAGAGTGTCTGCCCTCAAGGACGATCATACTGTTTACTCGTAGCATTTTAACTGAGCATTTAAGTAGGCTTGAATTTTATCAGTCCAAGTGTGTGGAGAGTGTGTAAGAAGCAAAGACCTAATGTCAGCTGCACCTACCGCACATGCAGTTCATTTTGAGAGCCACCAGCTAAATCCAGTTCCAGTCCCAGAGCAGCTGGCAACACTGCCCTATCAGGAAATGAAGGGGAGCTGGATGTGGGTGTATACAGTGTGCCTCTCACTGGACACTTCTTTTACCTGGTTGACTGCCTAATGCCTCATTGTCTGACCACATAATCAGGCGGTTCCTCACATGGCAAACTTGTTTATACTGGCAGAAGCTTTGTGGCTCTTGTCTGTCCCATGTCCAGTTTAGGCCTGCCTGACCATCACTCTGGCTCTGGGAGCCCAACCTTGTAAATCCGTGTATAACTTCTGACTCCTCCCAAACTCAACAGGGGTACCAAGTCCTTACTTAAATAGTAGTTAAGTACTCAA
>NW_007739577.1:23033-25031 GCF_000696425.1 Galeopterus variegatus | reverse complement strand
GACTCCTCCCAAACTCAACAGGGGTACCAAGTCCTTACTTAAATAGTAGTTAAGTACTCAAGTACTTAACACTACTCAACTACTTAATTACTTACCTACTGTTAGGTAGGCTATTTAACTGTTTGGTTAAATCAAACAGTTATGCACTTACGTTTGGTTAAACCAAACAGTTATGCACTTACATTTGGTTAAACCAAACAGTTATGCACTTATGACACACCTAACCAAAATCTTTTCAATATATTTATTGAAAAAAATCTGCATGTAAATGGACCCGTGTAGTTCAAACTTGTGTTATTCAAAAGTTTGCTGTATACAGAAGGAAACAGGGTGTGGGTCACTTAAAATGTGCTAGCAAATGTCTGAATGGTCTGTTTTAAGGAAGCAGCGGGAAAGCAGGGAGCCCAGTCTGCTAAGTAGGAGGGATACCTCTAAGTTCATAACTGTGGCCACTGGCTTGAGCCACCTGGGCAGGTGTAGGATTATAAAGTGTGGCTGAGCCCTCCTTCTGTTATGAGAAAGTTAGACCTATATTTGAAGTGGATGCCAGCACAACATAGAATTACAAGAATTCACTACACGGTCCCATGGGGCCCTGTGCTTGCAGGAGACCCTCATTTGGTTTAATGCTCTACTTTTGTTGTCTCAAAATTTGTAGTAATTTTTGAACAAGGGACTCTGCATTTTAACTTAGCATTGGTTTATGCAAATTATGTAGCTGTTCCTGGATAGCCCTTAATCTGAGCCTTGAATCCATAGAGAGGAAGAAGCCCGCAGTACAGGCAGTCTGACCTCATAATGCGTTAGGTGGCTGATGAGAGAGATTTTGCTCCCTTTCCCTGGAGAGAGATAATCAGTTCTGCAGACCCTAAAGTTATTTTACATAACTTGTATGTTATACATTTAAGTGTTCCGAGAATACTTTGCTTGATTATACAAAATTAATTTTTATGATTTTTGCAAACTAGTGCAAAAATTCTCAAACATACAAAAAGTAAAAGAATGATACAATCCATGGTAACTGAATTAAATTGTTATTCATATGGAAATAGACATACACACTCACGCACCTTTCATTGAAACTTTTGAAAATAAGTTCCAAATATCATGAAACTTTAGCCCTAAGTATTTAATCACATATCTTCTAGAAATAAGAGTAATTTTATGTTACTTCATTATTTTTGTAAACCCTGAGAAAAGTAACAATATTCAATAATATTTAATATCTAATCCATACTTAAATCTCCCAGTTGGCCCCAAATCTTATTTTCAAATCAGGAATCACACAGTATTAACACACTGCATTTAGTCTTAAAATTTCGTTATGATTTTTTTAGTTTATTGGAGATTATAATGTTCTGATGACATTTTAAAAAATTAATCTACAGCTATAATGAAAAAGAAGAATACAAATTGGCACTCATAGAGGTGACAAATACACCCCTCCTCAATCTGAAAATGTTAATTAAAGGGAAAAAAAGCAGTATGAAGTATGTCTTTTTAAGGAAAAACTGTATGTAGTTCACACCCAGTTGATGAAGGAAAGATTTTCTTTATAGAAGAATGCCAGTCAATAAATATAGAAAGATACTGCCTTTGGGTTATAAGATTAAGGATAATTTTTATACTTCTCTCTGTATTTTCCAAATTTTTTTACCATAAACATACTTGTATGTATGTACATGTATGTATGTATATATAAATTGACTGGATATTTAAAATCATTGGAATTATATCAAAAGAATGATATAATTGCAAAATGACAATGTTAAAACTTCCAGTGAAATAATTCAGGTAAGTATCATCAATAGATACTTAAAATCATTAGCTTCAAAGCAGTTTAGGAAAAGAATATTCACCCAGTGAAAGATTGCCCTGTGGATTGCTTATTAATTGCAAAAGAAAACATATCTTTACAAGGAATCTATCTGGTTATTGTTACCTAACAAAGTCATCAAACATGGACACTGTTATTGGGACTACCTGAAACTATGTTTC
>NW_007739577.1:21169-22647 GCF_000696425.1 Galeopterus variegatus | reverse complement strand
AAAAGGGCTTCATTTGGGATCCCAGCTAGGATGTCCTCCACTACTGGAAATGATGGAAATTAATATTTCTAAATTTGCTCATTCTTTCTGTATTTACTAAGGCCGTATAATAATAACTTACATCATTTTTATTTTATTATAGCTTACCTTCACCTTTCCCGTGTTTAAATGTAGGGTATGTCTAATTTACATGTTTTGTTTAATGTATTAAAGCTGAGATTCTGAAAGAACCCAAATGTTCGTGGTGTGTCTCTCAGTCCATGTTTATGTTGCTATAACAGCATACTTGAAACTGGGTAATTTATAAAGAAAAAGGTTTATTTGGCTCATGATTCTGGGACAGCTGTATGTGCTGTGGGCCTCAGGCTGCTTCTACACATGGCAGAAAACAGCAAGGCAGCCAGCAGGTGCAAGATCACACAGAGAAAAAACAAGAGAAAGAGCCTCTTATGTGCTCTCCTTTTGAAACCATCAGAACCACACCCATGGCCACCATTAAACCATCAATGGAATAATCCATTCACTAGAGCATGGTCCTCACAATCTAATCACCTCTTCAAGGTCCCACCTTTCAATTACCATAATANGCCCCATAATAGGATTTCCTACCCTCAACAGTTACAGTGGACATTAAGCATCAATGAGCATGGGGGGGACATTCAATCAACAGTATGGTGAAAATGTAATAGTAAGATTTATCCGGAAAATATTCATGTTTAATAAAGCGTCTTATATGCTGTATGCTGGAAACACTAAGAAGATGGAAGGGGAGGAGGTGTATGGTCTCTGAGACTGAATTGGGCATGAGGGTTGATTTAGTGATGCTTATTTATTTCAATTTGCCCCTGCCTCTCATCTTTCCATCATTTTTATGATGTTTAGGTAGTAGGACTGGAGAGGAAAACATGCACTGAATTGTGAAATACTCTGAGGGTGAAGTTCTTGCCTTTTCAAGTCTTGGTGAAATTTAAATCTTGGAACTAGGCTTAAGATGTCCATTATTTGCTCAAGAAATACATATGAATCATGATAGTCACTTAATTCTCTAAGATTTTACAAACTAGATCTGACAAGGTTTTGCTACATTACTTTTGGTGCTGGCAGGCAATGGTAAATAAATAAAGTTGCTATGTCCTATATTTAACAGTAAATTCAATGAAAATTAATCATAACTCTGCTAAACCTCATGACCCAAGAATTGTGGAAAGTAAGTTTTAGTTTACTTATTTCTGTTTCTAAAAGACATGAAGTCATCCACATTACCTCAATTAAAGGTGGAAATGGTGGAATGAGATCTTAATGTATTAAGTTAAAGTTATCAATATTTATCTTAAAAAGCAAAAATGCAGTGGTGGCTAGATTTATTTGAGCACTCTGATTAAATTAGTCCAGAGATAAGTATTGCCCATTTCTGTGATATAGACATGACAACACGTTGAGGCTCTTGATTGCTGTGTTCTCTGTTATAACAAACTGTT
>NW_007739577.1:18656-20642 GCF_000696425.1 Galeopterus variegatus | reverse complement strand
TTAAAGGTGGAAATGGTGGAATGAGATCTTAATGTATTAAGTTAAAGTTATCAATATTTATCTTAAAAAGCAAAAATGCAGTGGTGGCTAGATTTATTTGAGCACTCTGATTAAATTAGTCCAGAGATAAGTATTGCCCATTTCTGTGATATAGACATGACAACACGTCGAGGCTCTTGATTGCTGTGTTCTCTGTTATAACAAACTGTTACTATTATTTTCAGCCTCCATCTCACCATGCTTATACAACCACCATTAAAAGAAAAATAAGGTGCAAGTAAAATGAGCATGAATTTTCTAATCTTTTTGCATGTTTTAATGGTACTCAGAGCTGATTATGATTACTACAAACCATGATACTAAGAACTTGTTGAAACTTGCTCACTTTTAATGAGATTTTTTTTGAGTAACTAAGTATATATTTTTTAAATTGAGAAACTCAATTTAAAAATAAAATGACAGCAGATTACTTGGAATTAGGTCACCAAATTGACTCAGGTGGAAAGGCCCCTGCCGCCTTAGGTTCTGCAGCAGCATTTTCTTCCAGAGGAGTAAGAATCCTCTGCTGTTTTGTGTGACTGCTGGTGGAAGAGATGCAATTCCAGTCCAGGGCAAAGAACACAGATGAAAGAATCAGGTGACTTAGCAGATGTCTCACTTCAGTCCAGTGGATTCTGACTCAAATATTCAGTTTCACTTTTGTTATCAGCATCATTATTTATTCTAATATCTATGTTGCTTTTTTAACAGCTTTATTGAGGTATAATTGATATACAAAGAATTGCACATATTTGATGTCTACAGTTCGATGACTTTGAACAAATGTAACCAAACTTATTACCATCACCACAATCAGGGTAGTAGATATGTCAAACACCTCCCAAAGTTTCCTTGTGTCCCTTTGATTTTGTTTTTGGGTTTTCATTTTGTGTGTGTGGTATGAACACGTAACATTCGATATACCCTCTTGACAAACTTTGAAGGGCACAGTACTGTAAATTTTGCTAGAACTTATTCATCTAGCATAACTGAAACTTTATATGCATTGAACAACTCTCCATCTCCCCCACCTACCAGCTCCCAGCAACCACTATTATATGCTGTTTCTATGAGCTGACTATTTTAGCTACCTCATAGAAGTGGAATCATGCAGTATTTGTCCTTCTGTGACTGGCTTATTTCACTTAGCATAATGTCCCTCAGACCCATGCATGCTGTTACAAATGGCAGGGTTTTCTTTTTTAAGGCTGACTAATAATCCATTGTATGAAAATATGACATTTTCTTTGTCCATTCATCTCTTGATGAATATTTAGGTTGCTTCCATGATTTTGCAACTGTGAATAATACTGCAGTGAACATGGGAGTACAGATATCTCTTCAAGATACTGATTTAAATCCTTTTAGGTGTATGCCTGGAAGTGGGATTTCTGGATCACAGGGTAGTTCTATTTTTAATTATTTTAGTAACTTTAGTATATTTTTCCATAGCTGCTACACCATTTTGCATTCCTACCAACAGTGCACAGGGGTGCCACTTTTCTTACATCCTCACCAACACTTATTATCTTTTGTTTTCTTTGATAATAGCCACTCTAACAGGTGTGAGGTGATATCTCATTATAGTTTTGATTTAAATTTCCATGATGATTAATGATGTTGAACATCTTTTCATATACCTGTTGGCCATTTGCATGTCTCTTTTGGAGAAAAGTTTCTGTGCAAGTCCTATTTGCCATTTTTTAGTCAGATTACTTTTAAAAATTAATTAATTAAATTGCTGTTGAGATGTTGGAGTTCCTTAAGTATTTTTGAAGTTAACCAATTATCACATATATGATTTGCAAATATTTTCTCTCGTTTCTTAGGTTGCCTTCTCATTCTGCTGCTTTCTTTGCTATACAGAAGCTTTTTATTTATTTTTATATTTTATTTATTTATTTTTTTTAAAAGATGACTGGTAAGGGGATCTTAACCCTTGACTTG
>NW_007739577.1:16926-17750 GCF_000696425.1 Galeopterus variegatus | reverse complement strand
AGTGAGCCACGGGCCGGCCCTATACAGAAGCTTTTTAGTTTGATATATTTCCACTTGTCTATTGTTGCTTTTGTTGCCTGTGCTTTTGGTGTCAGATCCAAGAAATTATAGCTTTCCTCACACCATTCATGGAAGAGATTAACTATCCTTTGCCCATTGTGTATTTTTGGCACCCTTGTGAAAGATCAGTTGACTGTATATGTGTGGGTTTATTTCTGGGCTCTATTCTGTTTCATTGGTCTATATGTCTGTCTTTATGCCAGTACCATACTGTTTTAATTAATGTTGTTTTGTAATATATTTTGAACTCAGAAAGTGTGATGCCTCCAGCTGTATTCTTTTTTCTCTAGATTGCTTTGGCTATTTGGGATCTTTTGTGGTTTTATGTGAATTTTAGGGTTGTTTTCCTATTTCTGTAAAAAATGTCAATAGGACTTTGACAGGAAGAGTATTGAATCTGTAGATCACATTGGGTAGTATGGACTTTTTACCCATATTAAGCCTTTCAATTCATGAACACAGGAATTCTTTTTATTTATTTGTGTCTCTCTTAATTTCTTTCATCAATGTTTCATAGTTTTTAGTGTACAAGTATTTCACTTTCTTAATTTATTTCTAAGTGTTCTACTTATTTTTTGATGCTATTGGAAATGGGGTTGTTTTCTTAATTTCCTTTTCTGGATGCTTTGTTAATAATTTATAGAAATGAAATTGATTTTTATGTTGATTTTGCATCCCACAACTTTACTGAATTCATTTCTCAGTTCTAACAGGAATATTTTAGGAAGTCTTCAGAGTTTTCTCTATATAAGATCATATCATCT
>NW_007739577.1:7428-16561 GCF_000696425.1 Galeopterus variegatus | reverse complement strand
AGATCACATTCGGTAGTATGGACCTTTTTACCCATATTAAGCCTTTCAATTCATGAACACAGGAATTCTTTTTATTTATTTGTGTCTCTCTTAATTTCTTTCATCAATGTTTCATAGTTTTTAGTGTACAAGTATTTCACTTTCTTAATTTATTTCTAAGTGTTCTACTTATTTTTTGATGCTATTGGAAATGGGGTTGTTTTCTTAATTTCCTTTTCTGGATGCTTTGTTAATAATTTATAGAAATGAAATTGATTTTTTATGTTGATTTTGCATCCCACAACTTTACTGAATTCATTTCTCGGTTCTAACAGGAATATTTTAGGAAGTCTTCAGAGTTTTCTCTATATAAGATCATATCATCTGTAAATAGAGACAATTTTACTTCTTTATTTATGATTTGAATGCCTTACAATAACAAAGTAACATTAGCATTAATATAAAGTATCTTAATTTGTCCTTTTACTTGTAAGCTATGTCTTACTATTTAAAACACATTTCTTTCAGATAGCGAATAGTTTGCTTTTGCTTTTTTATCTCGTCTGACATACTCCTCTTCCTTTTCATTGGTTTATTTAGGCCATATACATTTTATGTAATTATAGACAAATTTAGTTAAAATCTCTCAGATTACTTCCCCCCCTCCCCATTTGGGCCATCTTGCTTTGATTCTCCTTTTAGTCATTTTATACTTCTTTTGGAATGATTTTTTAAAATTATGTGTTTTTCTTTGCTAATAGCTCTGCATCTTTAAAAAAATATTTTAACTGTTCTCTCAAGTTGATTGTATGCATCTTCAACTTTTCAAAGACTACCTTCAAATAATAAAATTATATCTTAACACATATGCTAAAATTTTACAAAATATAATTCTATTTATTATTTTTATCTTCTCCAATATTATTGTATTCATTTCTACATATGTAATAACCTGCCAAATGCATCACTACTTTTGCTTTAGTCAATTAAAAAATTATAAAGGAGTAAAACATATTTTATATTGACTTGCATGCTTGCATTTTTTTGTAATTTTTCATTTGTATAGATCTAAGTTTCATTTGGTGTCATTTTTCTTCTGCTTTTAAATTTAAAACTCTCTTTTGGAAAGAAAGAAAGAAACAACAGCCACAATAATTCATTGAAATTTCAAAAGGAGAGAACAGAACTGAGTCCACCAGATGTGAGGAAGGGGCAAGGGGGAGGAGGAGTTAGCGAGAAATTGGTAAAAGGCCACAAAAGGTGATTACATTGTATAATGTTGAATATACTAATTATACTTATTTGAGCATCACCTATTGCACACAGGTATTGATATTCAACTCTGTACCCCACAGATATCTACCATCAGTTATGTTTCAACAATAATAAAAAAGGCAGATATTTTAAGTAAAATTGTGACATATATAAAAGAGAAAAAAATGTTAATTTTTTTGAAGTGCAAGTCAGCTGACAATAAATTCTTTAAGCTCAAGGTCAGTGAAGCTCCATTTTTTTCCAGCCTTTTTTTTCCCCTTTATTCTTTAGTTTGGATAATTTCTATTCCTGTGTCATCAGGCTTCCTGGTCTTCTGCTATTATGTAGTCTATTACTATCATCTGTAGAAGTTTTCATTTCTGATATTGTGTTTTTCAACTGAGAAGTTAAGTTTTATTCTTTTTTATATCTTTCATTCCTCTTCTCATTGTGTTCAATTTTTTCTTGAAATCCCCTCAAAAATGGTTTTATACCTCATCGTAGGTAGCTCTTGTCTGCTAATTTCATCATCTTGTCATTTCTGAATCTGTACAAGTTTTGAACAAGTTTTGTCTTTATATGGGTCACATTTCACTGATGCTTTTATATCTAACTATTTTACATTGTTAATATTTGAGTTTGAATGTTATTGTTTTGTTGTCTTCCTACAAAGAGTATTAAGTCCAGTTTTGGAATGCAGTTGTTACAGAATTTCTTAATTTTTTAGGCTCCTTTTTAAGCTTTCTGACCCCAGATCAACTTTACTCTGGGTTTACTTCATTCTTTCTTAAGCTGTGCCTTTCTGTAGTTTTGCTTACAGATCTGTGGTATTTGCCTTTTACTCAAGTTTGAGGAAGTCTCACTTTACAGATGGACAGCTTAATATTCAGACTAAGACTCAAGGGAAATTCATGTGTATTTCTGGAGCTCTTTTTCTGCACAGCTTCTTCTAAAATGCTGTTCTGTGCCACAAACACCAGCATCCTTGTCCTCTGTGAAATTTGATTTATGACTCATTTCAGTGAGACCACTGTGCCCTGGTTGCTCTGCATTCCAGAAATTTCCACCTGGAAGGAAGAGAATGCTACCACAGGATTTATATTGCTTATTTTCTCAATGGACTGTGGTCCTGCACTATTTTTTAATCTTCAAAAACTTTGTTTTCCTGTATCTGACAACATATTTTCCCCCACACATATAGGGTCCAGTATTTTAGTCACTTACGGCAAGAGGGAAATTTTTCTTTTACTCTGACATGCCTAGATGTGCAAGTCCTTGGGGTTTAACTTTAACCAAGAAATTGATCACAGCATGTTAATACTGAATTTTTTTAACATTTTTTGAGCTCTAGACTTTTAATCAATGAAATGTGTTTGATAAAATGCACCTGGTAGGCTTGTTGTAAGGAATATTGGACAATAGAACTATTGATTCTTCACTGTTATATTCTAGCCTTCATCTAAATTCGTAGCTTTTGTTTAATGCTCTAAAATACCCACCAAGGTGTATGTTATTATTTTTTTTCCATTTTACAAGTTAGTCACATAGCCTCAGAGAAGTTAAGTAAATTTTCAAAGGTCCACACCTGGTTAGAAGAACAATTGAATTTCAAAGCTAGATCATTTAGACACTAAGATATGGTTTTTTCAACCATGTCACACTCCTTCTAATCTATGCAAAATATTCTTGCCTGTAGGCTGGCAAGTACTTTGAACTCGATAAACATAATTTTCTTAGTTTCTCTTTCTAATATTATAAGGAAGACTAAAAGTGTGCTTTTTGTTCTAGTTCATGAAAAAAAATAAAAACAGCATTACAATGGCCCTGTGGAAAGGTAAAAGGCAAAGAAATTATATTTGTAAGTTTTTTAAAAAAATTATTTAACAAGGGATAGCCATTCTGAGAGCTGAAAAAAATACAAAATCATAAGATTCTAAGAAAAAGACATCAAAACAAATTGTCTTCCTCACTCTCCTTTAAAGTAGAACAGATCTGAGAACAGAGCAAACTCATTTGTCACAGTGAAACTTGAAAGTCAAGTAGTATTTAAGAATGTACACCCTATAAAAAATTTAGATCATTAAGTTCAATCCTTAACCTCGTTTTTACCTTCAGAGAAAAGAAGTTTCAAAAGTGCAAAATGATTTGTACGTGATCAAACAGATTACTTGTGGTCACAGGCAAAAGAATATACAAGTATACCTACACATACACAAATCACAGTACAAATTTTATTCTTACATATATTCTTTCTACCTTGGCTTCTAAAAGGAAGATTACTATTTCCATATCCAATAAGTCAGATGTTAGGTGACTTTCTTTTTTAATATGTGTTTCTTTTTCTTTTTTTTTTTTTCCTTTTTTTGTCTTTTTTACTGACCGGCAACGGGATCACAACCCTCAGTGTTGCGCCGGATCACAACCCTCAGTGTTGCACCCGTACCGGGGACCGGCAACGGGATCGCAACCCTCGGCGTTGCGCCCGCACCTCGCTCAGCCAGTGAGCGGAAACTGGTCTCCACATGGGATCCGAACCCTCGGTGGGAGCGCCACCGCGCTCCCAAGCGGCACACTCTCTAGTGTGCCACCGGGCCAGCCCATATGTGTTTCTTATAATGTATTTTTGTCACTTGCTATTCTCCTTGTTTTTTACATCATAAACAAGCTATGAATGAGTCAACTATTGCAATAATTAATTCATTATTACAACGACGCTGTGCAGTAAGCCATTCCAAAGCTCAGTGGCTTCAAACAGCTGTGTGTTATCATGCATGCACCTGCAGGTTGCTGGGTTCGACTTGGCTGGGCTGTGTGGCTCTGCTTCTCATCCCAGGTCTGCAGGTTGGCTGGGGCAGCTCTGATCCATGTGACTCATCTTTATCTGTGGCAAGTGGGCTATTTCAGGAATGCTCTTATCATGGGAACTGCTGATGGCAAGGGGGAAAGCAGAAGCATTTAAGATTTCTTAAGGCCCATACTCAGAACTGGTGCCGTTATCTTTACCTCTTTACATTAGCCAAAGCAAGCATGGCTAACAGCAGAGTCAAATAGCAGGAAAATATACTGTACCTATTAGTGAAAGCAGATGAAAAGTCTCCTGCCCTAAGGCATGGATATAGGGAAGGGGGAAAATTGGGAGAAATAGATCAATCTATCACAAATTAAAATCCCTTCAAAGACTTCCTTCCTGTTATGGGTTTAGTGTATAACCTTCTAGACCTTTAACTACGTACATTTTGTAAAGAAGTATAAACTATTTATTGTATGAATGTGTGTGTTTGTATACATATTTCACACTGTACATATTGTTTTGTTTTTATTTATTACTCAATAATGTATCTTGGATGACTTTCTGTATCAGTACGTATAGCTATAATAAGTCATTATTTTTAACTGTTGTGTGATATCACAAAGGATTAAATACATAGGTTTACTTGGCCATTCCTCAATTGTTAGACATTTGGATGAGTTTATAATGCTCAATATTATAAACAGTGCTTTAATAAGCATTCTTGTGCACGTCTCCTTGTTTTCCTGTAGGGTAACCCACAGAAATGAATATTTTAGGGCATGTGGTTTGTGAATTTCTTATTGTAGTATGTTTTGCAAAACTATTTCCCATGTAGCTCTATAAATCTACATCTTCTCTAGCAGTGAATGAATATCTGTTTGCCTTCTGCTGTCCTATCCAGAATAGTTGAGGCAATTGTTTTGATTCTCTAGTTCTCATTGCCTCAAGTGAGTACTTCTCTGCCAAATACCAAATGCCTCCCCACACTTTGCTCCCAAAGTCACAGCATGGTCATCTCAAAGGTCTCTTTCTTCCATGACAAGTAGATAAATGTAGGCTCTAAAAAATGAGCTGATTTCTTATCTTTAATATCATGGATACCAAAACTAAAGACATCCTAGGTTCCAGGAACTATAACAGATTATGTGAGGATAAGAGACACGAATATGATGGAAGAGTTTGGTCTGGTGCAAAGAACACTTGATTAGTTTCTAGAAAAAATTTAACCCACCCTATTCTCTCTCCACACATACCCAGTCACTAATTAGCTCAGTAACATCGGGAAACCCGTCTATACTTTCTTACCTTATTTCTTTATAAAAAATGCTGGGCAAAAGGTTGTGGAAAACGTGTGAGCAGGTAAGAAATATATGCAAGTGAATGGCTTCTAGAAGGTACCAGCTTATTGCACATATGCAAACATAGTGTGAAAACCATCAAACTTAATTTTTTTCACTATATGAGAAAATTTTTTCCTTAGTAATTTCCAAAGAAGTACACTTAGTGCTGATTTAATATCTACAGACCATCATTTTTACTAATTTTGGAATCATTCCAGCAAATTAAAGTTAAAGGTTGACTTGGGTCTAGGAAAAGCTTAAGACATTCCTGAGGGAATGAGAAATTGTATCACATTCATCATCACATCACCTAGCAGAGTTTGAGAGCAAGGTGGGTCCATCGATCACCTAGAAGAGTCTTCTAGTCAGTCATTTATATGCCATCTCAGGTGCTGAGGACAATAATGATTACCTTAACATGTATACAAGTTTTGGACCTAAAACTCATAAAGATGATTGTGAGGAGGATGAGACCTTTGTGATACTTCCTCATCCACCACTTACCCTGAGCTCTGCTAGGACATGACCTTTCGTCTCAACTGGCATCAGACCAAAAAGATAAAGGAACATGGAGAAAGGTGTGGGATCTCAGCTCTTCCCCCAGTGGGGATGGGTTGGAGTGGGGTGTGACTCTTCCTTGGAGGAACTAGGACGGTGGGTCACATTGGTCTGGCCACTGCTGTGGTGAAAGCTCCTCCTCGACACACAGAATTGCAGTCACAAAGCATCCAATCCTCCTGAGTAGAAACATGCAGTGAAGGAAGTGGGAGAGCTCAAATTTCAGGAGTGGAGGGGAATGGAGAGAAGTGGTTCTGAAAGTCAAGGAAAAGAACATGTGTTTGCAACCTGGGAAAGATGGGAAAAAGGAAAATCAATGCAGCAGAGAGTGAGGGTGCTGTGTTGACCAAGTGTTGAGTATAACAGTAGGAGCTGCTTTTATGAGTCAGGGGTGTAGGGATTTTTAAGTGAACTAGTGTATGCTATGGGTTGAATGTGTCCTCAAAATTTTATGTACTGGAAACTTGATCTCCATTGTAACAGTGCTAAGAAAGTGGGAAATCTGATTATGGTATTTAAAAGGTGGGAGGTCCTTTAGGAGGTGACTGGACTGTGAGGGCTCTGCCCTCGTAAATGGATTAACCCACTAATGGGTTAGTGGTTTAATGGGTTACCAGGGAGTGGTTCTGATGGCTTTGTAAGTGGGGTAAGTGAGCAGGTTAGCTCTCGTGGTCATGTCACTCTCTCCATATGATACTCTGGTTACCATGGGATTCACCAAGAAAAAGGCCCTCACCACATGTACCCCCTGGACTATGGACTTCCCAACCTCCAAAACTGTAAGAAATAAATTTCATTTTCTTATAAATTACTCAGTTCAGGTATTCTGTTATAAGCAACAGAAAGTGTGCTATTATAGCCTATTTGGGAAAAAAAATCAACAAAATATAGGAGCCAAATTAGCATCTTTATAGTCTGGCCCTAATCTTATTCATTTTTATCTTTTTTGCTTTCTGTGTTTATTCTTCCCCAACTCCTCCACATATCCTCCTAAGTCCTGTGCACTCCAACCTCACTGAAATAGTTGCACTTTCTCCTAATAAGGCATATACTTTTGTGCTTTTGTTACTTTGTATTCTCTTTTTCCTCTTTGTGCAATACCTCATCCTCTTTTTCTTGCTTGTAAAACTCCAAGCTTTGGCTAAATATAACCTCCACTAGGAAGCTGTTCATGCTTTTTTGAAGTACAACTGGTTTCCATTTGCTTCTGTGTTCCTGCTACTAGTCAGGTAGCCTGGTGTAGTAGTGTCAGAAATCCAAACTTTCTTTCCAGATTCTCACCTAGAAAACTGAAACAGACTCTTAAACTTGCCTACAATTTCTCTTAGTCATCAGCCTCTGCCCCTGCCCAAAGACGGACTACTGCTAGAATGGTGTTTCTAAAATACATTCTTGATCATGCTACATTTCCATATGCACGATCTCAACTTTTTGTGTGAAAATAGCACCCACAGAATTTTATGGCACATCCAAAGATTTTTATAAAGATAAACCTCAGAGAAGTTAAGTGATTTGACCAAGGTCAGAGAGCTAATAAACTGCAGAGAGAAGATTTGAACTCAGATTTGTCTGATTCTGTGGGTCCTGACTGTCCCTGCCCCTTCCTACCACATTGCAAGAGGCAAGACCTGTTATCTTTGCAACTTCTCCCTAAAGTGGCAGTGCATGGGATAATTTTGGAAAGAAATGTTATGTAAGCAACGTAACATATTTCAGACTTACAATATGTCTTTGCAGCCTGAGCTTATTTTAAATCAGCCATGGGAATATGTATTGGTGAGCACATACAAGTATTTGAGCTGACAGATGGGTGTGGGCACCTTTGTCACTCATAAATAGAGCATTTTGACCAATTGTGGAGGAAACTCAAGTGCTGAAAAGTACAACTCATATTTCTTTCTCACCATCCCTCTGTCCCTCTATCTACAACCTTTCCTGTGCCCCTAACACTCAGTCTCCCCCCAACCCCATCTATGTGTATCTGTCTGTCTGTCTCTCTCTCTCTCATGCACACACACACACACACACACACACACACCATTAGCAAGTTTGTCTCTGTGTTTGTCCATGAGAGAAGGATAAATATAAATGCATGTTTGTAATTCAGGCACAAAGGTACTTCCTGGAGCTAACGTGGTGCTAATTCAGTTCTTGATTCCATTCTTTTCACTTAACCTGAAGCTGAAAGTTTGCATCTTCAAGGTGGGCCTTTTCCAGGCCATTTCTCTGTGGTCATTTAATACAGAATCCAATACCTGGGAATGAGATTCTTACTTCTGTCAGCTCCTGTGGAATGCTGTGTTTACCTCTTTGGTAGTGCAAACTATAATTTTGAGGCAGGAAGCTAGATAGAGATAAGAGTGGGAGAAGGAAAAACTGGTTATTTGCAAATGGGACAAACTGGTTTCCTTAACAGGCATGCACATATGTAGAAGTGGAGACAAAGACAATTCCAGACAGAGAGCTCCCCCACCTCGGGTGCCATTCAGTTAGACCAATGAATTCTCAGCAGCTACGGTGCCAATCTCTTTAACCAATATGACAGAGATTACATTCAGGGTGCAACCAATGACCAAATGGCAAGAATCCAGCTAAAAGGACTTAAAACCCCAGGAATGTAACCTTCAGGGCTCTTGAACACTCTTCTCTCTTGCTCAAGCCCACTCCATTTTCTCCTGAGTGTACTTTTCATTTGCTAAATAAAACTGCTTTTACTTTTTTTTTTCTGGCATGTCTCATCCAATTCTTTGTTTGAGACACCAACAACCCGGATCTAGCCAGCAGGACCTGGAATTTTCCTGTAACAATATAACATAATTTACCTGTTTATCTGTTCTCTCCCCACATCTAAATGTAAACTTCTCGAGGTAAAATATCCCTGAATCTAGAATGTGGACTTATCCAGGTGAGGCATGGTTTCAGTTGTCACCAGTGTCCCTATTTTACATCACAGTGTCTGGTGCTTAAAGCACACTCAAAACACACTTGAAAAAAGGAAATTCCTGGCCGGCCCGGTGGAGCACTGGATAGTGCGCCACTTGGGAAGCGTGGCGGCGCTCCCGCTCGAGGGTTCAGATCCCACATACGGACTGGTTCCCGCTCACTGGCTGAGCGAGGCGCGGGAGCAACACCGAGGGTTGCGATCCGTTGCTGGACACGGAAAAAGACAAAAGACAAAAAAAAAAAAAAAAAAAAAAAAAAAGAAAATTCC
>NW_007739577.1:2135-6459 GCF_000696425.1 Galeopterus variegatus | reverse complement strand
AGAAAAAAAAAAAAAAAAAAAAAAAAAAAAAAAAAAAAAAAAAGGAAATTCCTGGGGTGGAGTAGCTGTTGGATTTCTGTGCCTGAGGATAATTGAGAAAGCACCCTCCTAAGGCCTGAGTAGGACGAGTTAGACCTCCTGGGTAGAGGAACAGCTGAGATCAAAGGCGAGGTATTACAGGCAACCTAAATCCATTATAATGCAAGGAAGAACTTTTTAGTGGCAAATACTTCAAAAGGAAGCAAAATGTTGTCCAAGGATATGTCTATGATTTCAAGCAGGAATAGAAGGACGTGATATTGTTGGGGTGCTTAAGTAGAATCAAGCATCAGAAGCAGTTAGTTCAGATTATCTTAAAAATTTTAGTTATCTTTGTGCATTTAAAATTATATACACAATTAATATATTTTGTACTTACTACTTTGTAGGTTATAATCTCTACTTCTCTAAGTGCTCCATCTTATCATGTCTTAGGTCCTGCATCCAGTCTTCATGGACTATCTAACCTTTGTTTTGTAATTGCAAATCATAAACTTCAGAACTCAAATGATATGTTATTTATTTTAGATTAAAGCCCTGCTGCCTTATAAAATCACAACATCCTGGTGTTAATATTTTTTTAATTTTATACTTCTAAGCATAAATTTACTTGAGCAAGAATACTTTTTAAAATATTAGCATTTAACATATGTGCCGTGAGTGTCAAGACTAGTGTGTCCCCCAACCCCAGTACAGTGCTTTGTATAGAATAAATATCCAGTAAGTATTTGTTGAATGAACGGGTGAATAAATTGTTGTTCAAAGACATTTCTCTTTCCATAACTAGATGTTATTTTCATTTGGATGTTTTTCTGTTTGTCTTCAAAGGAATTTCAAATGTTTTATAGCAAACACTATCCCAGAAGCTTCTTGAAATTGTCAAAAAACGAGTGTTCTTTGATAGCATCCAGGGAGCTTGCCAGCATCTTTGGGTAGACAAGGACTTTGGGACACAATGCTTCCCTGTGGCTCACTCTCTAGGGAAAGGAAAATGGGGTTTGGGAAAAGCATAACATTAACAACGGAACAGAACCAGAGGCCAGCATAAGTAATTACCTCCCACGGAAGGCAGAGGCTCTTTCCCTTTTTGGGGGTTTGTCCTATTAAAGATTTAGTGGATCCAGATTTGGCTTCCAGCCAGCGGAAGCCCTGTGGGTTCTGGAGGTAAGAAAAAAATACCCCTCTGTTAAGTTTCCCTTTGTATTTTCTCTTCCTTTTGTTTCCTCTTTCATGCATATATCAGTTTTCATTTTTGGCATGAGAGAAAAACAACTTTCTCATTGTTTCCTCCTTCCCAACTCATGATTTTACTGGAATCAGAAAAAATAAGCTGGCTCAAAGATTACACAGCAGAGCCAACTGGTCTCCTGGGTTCCAGGACAGTGCACTGGAAACATTGGGCTTTCCCTGAGGCCCAGCTGAGGACAGGACTTAAGAAAGTCAAAGAAAGTCAAATCGTGTTTAGTTGCCTTTCACTGTCACAGAATCTAATGGTGTGAACTAGGGTGCTGTAAACTTTTTTTTTGAAGGGCCAGATAGTTAATAGTTTAGGCTTTGTGGGGAATGTGGTCTCCGTGTCACCACTGCTCAGCTCTACAACTTTAGGGTAAATAATCATACAGACTTTACATCAACACATGAGAGTGGCTGTGTTCCCATAGAAAATTAGGTACAAAGGTAGGATTTGGCCCATGAGCAAAGTTTGCTGACCTCTGCTTTGAAGAAAAGAATGCTAATGCATAGCATGACCTTGTAGAACCCTAACCTTTTAACACTTATTTATAAAATGGGAATAATTATTGGTTATGTAAAAAAAAAATTGTACAAAATATACACCTATGCTATTTTATATTTAAATGATTTAATCTTCAGTATAGCCTTGAACGATATGATTCCTGGATATGATTCTTGTATGGAAGTGGAAACTTATAGAAGATAAAAGACTTACTGCCTAGTCATGTAGCAGGTGAGTGGCACAGCTGCAATACAAATTAAATTTCTAAACTAATGTAATGCCAAAATATATGAGTCCTTTTGTTGTAATGATCAAATGAGAAACCTTATTTCCAACATGTCTTGGAAGTTTCTTTGGAATTTTGATGTCTACTTTTACTTACACTTTCCACATGCTTTCTTTTCTTTTTGTGAGGTGGCATGTAGATAGATAGATAGATACGCTTATGCACTCCGTGTCGTGTGAAGCACTGTACCACTGTGCATGCATGTGTGAGTACATGTACACTCACTTTATCGGTGGGGAGTGGACTCACAGAAATTGGATCAGCACTGGCCTAGCCTAGGAGACAAGAGACACGACATGGGATGAGTTGTGGAACTCCGAGAGCTAACTCATTCATTCAGGAGATGCAGGGACAGTGGGGTTAGAAAACCAAAACATGCAAAGTCAACTCTGGGATCTGCTGGGATCGAGGGACAGGGCTTTGTGAATCTGGGTGGCTGTGTTTGTGAGAATGCTAAGTCAACCAGGCTCACACAATTGAGGCTGGCTGTGATGGCAAGTAGAGTGGTGATGGGATGAGACCTGAAGGAAGGAAGGAGACCCCACGGAAGGGAAGAAAATCAGAGCTAAGAAAGAGGAAGAGACTCAAGGTCTGGTGACATCTAGGGCTCTCTTTAAGGATTAAAGTGGGAAAAAGTCACCTTTGGGGGTGAAAGGGCAAGTGTTTAGATTTAGAATAAGATTCTGTGGAAGTTTTCATATACATATGAAATGTGTATATATGCATGTCATACACATGCACATATATACATAAATACACATATATATGAGGGTACTTCAAAAAGTTCATGGTAAAATAGAATTAAAGATAAGACTTATCTTTCTGTGAACTTTTTGAAATATCATTGTGTATGTGTGTGTGTGTATATATATATATATATATATATAATATACATATATTTAATTCTAAAACACATAGCATGGGTGAAAACTCTAGCAAAGTATGAGGTAGTGTGAGCTAGGTAATGTAGTATAATCATCTCTACTGTAATGAGTAATGTAGTATAATTCACTACATATGTGACTTAAGCTCTTTAAGCCTCAGATTTCTCTTTTATTGCAAAGGAATAATAATAGTTTTATAATAATGCCTTGTTTATGGTTCAACAAATATTGATTGCTATTATACTATTATTCAAGAGACCTCTGCGTATAGGTGACTAGCAAGTCCATCGGAGTATTTGGGAGTGTTTGCTGGTAAGGTGAGCAGCGATCTGAGAACAGAGAAGATTGCCCATCTTCCTAAAGCAGGATGGAGCCACAGAAGGTCTATTCAAGTCTTTGCTTATTCATGGGACAGACAGGAGCATTTCTAAACTTAAAATTGCCCTCTTTCGATGCAGAGAAAGGGTGAATGGGATTGGGAATGGGGTTAGACCTGACTCAGATCCTCAGGGTACTTGAATGGCTACTGGAAGTGTTGGGCTGCTCTTCTGTGGGCAAAAGGCCTGAGGAAAGGAATCTGCACTTACAATATCCACTAAAAGTCTGGCACTGTTCTTCCTCTTTTCACCAATAACTTCTTATTTAACCTGGAAGACAACCCTGAGGGAGAGAAGCAAATTGACCAGAGTCCCCAAAAGTCAGAGTGAAGAGTTAAATGTATACCTGACTCTAGATCAGGCTTTTCTCCAAACCATCTTATCTACTATATTTTATATTTCTATGATTATATATAGATTATATATATATGTATATTATATATAGATTATATATATATATATAATTAAAAAAATATTTATAGACTTATACACATGTATTATGCATAGGAGGGTACCTCAAAAAGTTCTTGGTGTAAGGATATTGTGGGCACTCAAGCGGAGGGGAAAGGGAAAGGCACTCCCTGGCAATATGGCACCCTTCCGGGTTCTTCTCCACAGTAAAAGCCCGCCGGTGCCAAACCTCAACCAGTCACAGGTCAAGACTCACTTCCTGCCCAGCCCCGTCCAATCAGCTACCGCCCCGTCCACACCCTATCCAAACCCGGAATGCAGCTCCCTATAAATATACTCACAGTCCTTGAATAAAGTGGAACTTCTCTGGTGAACTGTCAGCCCAGGTCTTGTTGGGGACCTATAGCCCCACACCCCTTCTTGTGTGACCAGGCCTACGTGACAATCTGCTTATGTCAGATGTCTGTGCTTATGGGATATCTGCCTCATAATCTGTGCCTGGGACGCTATGCTCCTGGCTATGCAAGTCTACTCAAGAGTGACCTCTTATCTCCTTTCAAGTTTCTGCTTTCTTGTAAAGATTGGGGGCTTC
>NW_007739576.1:15696-35409 GCF_000696425.1 Galeopterus variegatus | reverse complement strand
GTTGCGATCCCATTACCGGTCACGAAAAAAGACAAAAAGGAAAAAAAAAAAAAAAAGAATGACAATTCTTTTTATACATTTCTCAAGGATATTTGTAAACCTGCATTTTAACCATTCTTAACATGCCTGTGTACTACTAGACTTTGAACTCCTGTAGAACTGTCTTTAACAGTGCTAGATACTGAAGGTTCTCCATAAAAGACATATGACCAAGTATAGAAAGTATGAGTGAGACAGATCTGAGGACAATGTCAAAAATACTGAGGTTGCTGATATCTTTGACTTCAAGAGGGTGAAATATGGCTTTCATTATGTGTCACAACTCATTCATTACCAGATTTGAACAAGTATTAGTAAAAGTCACTTTTGTTCATTGAGTTAGTAATCCAATTCATGGAGAAACTTAAGATTCTACTGTTTTTTTCTCTAGAATTTTTTATGCCCTTTTCAATGTGAGTTTTGATGAATGAAGCTGAAATAATTTTACCATATCTGGCTGTACCCATGTCTTCAGCATGTATCTAGCATGAATATAATGCTTGGTAAAACTTTAAGCACACAGTCATTCTTCATAAAACCATATAGCTCTAGGAAAATCATAGCACAGCAAATTTAAAAGTCCATAAAATCATGAAAAAGAGTTTAATAACAGTTACAAAAAAGTTTTTAAAATCAAATCTTTTATCTGTATTTATCTTATTAAAATACTATTTTTCATTTTCTTTATATTACATTGCTTAGTGAGGCCAGTTGAAATGCATACATGAAAAACATTGATATTTGAACAGACCTGTGGATCAAATTCTGAGGGATTGACTTGCAAGTCTTTAAATTAAAATAGATATATTCAAATATATTTGGCCAATTCAATCTCTTCTACTCCTCTCTCTAGTTGTAACCTACCCAAAGAGTGTACTATTATGAAATCAGAAATATTTTTGAACAACAATCCCTGCAAACCTTGAAATTAAGTGGTTTAAGGGATGATGACAACATGCAAACTAAATATAGAGATATATCATGCCATTTATCTATGGATGATTATAGGAAAAAGACAGATTCTCATTTTTATTTTATTTATTTATTTATTTTTTTGTCTTTTGTCTTTTTCCGTGTCCGGCAACGGATCGCAACCCTCAGTGTCGCCCCCGCACCGGACCAGGGACCGGCAACGGGATCGCAACCCTTGGCATCGCTCCCGCGCCTCGCTCAGCCAGTGAGCGGGAACCGGTCTGTATGTGGGATCCGAACCCTCGGGCGGGAGTGCCGCCGCGCTTCCCAAGCGGCACACTATCCAGTGCGCCACCGGGCCGGCCCCAGATTCTCATTTTTAAATTTATGAAGCTAAAACATTAGTTCTAACATCTAACCTCTTAATGTGCATATAGATACATTTTTTAAAGTTACCTGTAAATATTATAAAGCATTTCTTTTTTGTTGTTGTTAATTCTGATGAACATTATCTTGACAAGTTAGGGAAAAAAATAAACCCACCTTAACCTGTGTCTGAACAGAATTTTTTCTTTTGGTAAGCAGCACTTATGCATCAGTCTACTTTGTTGTTTTATGTTATAATTGCCTGCTATGAAATGTCATCACAGTATCTATAAAAACCTTAAAAAATAAAAATTAAATTGTAGGGAATGACATTTTGTATATACTTAAAATATGCATTTTTATGTATTTAAAATATGCATTACACTTAAAATAAGCTATTTTCTCTCACTACTTCATTCTACATTTTAAGTGTAAAATCTTAAGCATTCAAAATGGAAGAAATAGTGAATGTCAAATAGTCCAATTTATCTTTTAATATAAGAAAAGCAGTACCAAGGGCAAGAAGCTCACTGCTTATAAAGTCAACCTGTTTTATGGTGTGACAGTTCTCCTTGTTCTAAATGTTTTTCTTTCATTTTGCCAGGTTTTTCTCCTAATCTCCATATGCTGGCCCTACGGAATGCCATAGATACGTTCACTCCATTCCTCAAGATAATCTTTTTAATATTTGAAGATACATAGAACATATATAATTCCTCCCAACACCCCCATCCCCAGTTTTCCAAGTCTTCTTGTTTTTTAAAAATATTATCCCTGGTTGCCCTGCCACAGAAAATGGTGCCCAGATTACTTCTGTCCAAGTTTTCCTCTTTTGTATACACTCCACTGTAGTAAAGCATCCTTCAAAGTGTGGTACCCAGAACTGAATATAAAACTTTAAATATGATTCGACCAGCCCAGTATAAAGTCATATCATTTAATTCCCAGAAAATGGTGCCCAGATTACTTCTGTCCAAGTTTTCCTCTTTTGTATACACTCCACTGTAGCAAAGCATCCTTCAAAGTATGGTACCCAGAACTGAATATAAAACTTTAAATATGATTCGACCAGCCCAGTATAAAGTCATATCATTTAATTCCCTAATATAGACCCTGAACATTTCTTAATCTGGCCTAGGAGACTATCATCATTTTTAGTAACAAAGTAAACCTGCTGGATTACAATGGATTATGATCAATTTAACCCTCCAAATCTTATCATGTCATTCACTGAAAAGCTAGGTCAAACGCATTTTCTACTTACATTTCCTTTTAGTTCTAACTGATTTATTGAGCATGACACATAAAACTGTTAAATGTTGTCTTTGTTATTCAGTCACTTAGAGATTTTCTTTACCCTGATCTTTCTTTTACTCTATTGACTTCACTTTATACTATATCCAGATATGATAAACATACTTGGTGGATCTTTACCACAGTCAGTAATAGAAATAAGACTAGACTAAACTAAAATCAAGGGCAGCACTGTGTTCTGTAATAATATGTAGAACTCCTTTTGTTTTAATAGGTAACAATTATCATATTGCAAAGCTATGAGAAGGAAATCAGATAAACGAGTATACCTAGGAAAACATTTGGCTTAGGTTAGGTGCTCAGCAAAACATACTTGGTATGACGTTTTGAGGCTAAAACTATAAACAAGACTAATTTAACTAGGTAAGACTCATTTCACTGTGCATCTGGAAGCTGGAAGTCTTCTCTAAGTTCCAAATCCTTTCTAAAATTGTTGTAATATTTCACACTTTAAAAAATCTATTAATTTTTTTTCCATCAGAGGTTTAGAGGTGAGGAAGCAGGTGATAGATTGTGTGTACAAAAGTGCTCACATATGTTCATGTGTTTGTGTGTGTGTTTGTGAGAGAGAGGGAATGAAAATTGATCAGAGATCTGGTATCTTTTGGAGAATTGATGTTTCATAAATACGTGAAATAAAAAATATGTATATACATATATTAGCTTTAAGCCACTAACATCTATTGTACCACCTACAGGGGCAATATTCACATCTCCCCTAAAGGAGCTAGACTTAATAATATAATTTTTTTTCAAATATAATGCCAGCAGCATTCAAACAGCAAGATGACTTTGATAATTCAAACAGCATAATTCAAACACACGGCTCATGAATGAGGGATTACAATATCATAACCCACTACATAAAAATCTGATTACTGAACTCTGTGTGTGTGAAAATTAATTTCATATTACATATAGATTCACATATATCTTCCAACAAATTATTTGGAATATTCAAGCATATGTTTTGTTTGTCTTCCTATGCACTAGGAAATTGTGCACCCTGCTGTTTATAAACATCAACACGTGTGCATTCTTTCTGAGTGGATATGATGCCGGATACACCATGTAGACAAAGCACAGCATAAGAGGCTGCTTTAAATATTTTCTCTCTTTTTTACATGAGAGTTTGGGCAGTTTCCATGCCAGTGTCTATTTCAGTGAAAACAACTGCAATATGTATTTTTAAATGTCAACCAAGGAAAAGTTCTCACTTACCATAAGAATCACGTTTTACCCTGTCTTTTCTATGTAATCCCATATGTTTGTTATATAGATTTTGAAAAGTAATCTGTTCCTAATTCATTTATATTTTACTGCTAACAATTTACAGCTGTTTACCAATGTTAAGGGGCCAATGGGTCCTTCTTATTTGTTTATACTGGAATACATAGATTATTACAGTTACTGGAATAATTTCAGGGACCTGGAATATATACTTTCATTCTCCCTCAGTACTGTAAACACACGTTATGTGTCAGGAAGCATGCAAGGCCCTGAAGTTCTACCTTTTTCTTGAAAAGCATCCAATTTTCATATTCCTGTTTGTTATAAAAGGTTAAGTTTGGCTTTTAAATTTAGATATTGCTGCCCAGGAAAACAATTCATCAAGGCATTAAATACCTCCATTGTAAACTCTGCTTTCCTGTCTTGCCATCATATGAATTATAATAAATTGATAAATGCCTTGTGGGGATTATCAGTGTTCAGTAGTTGATAAAGTTATTCACTAAAACATTGCCAGAACTTACTTAAACCAATGAGCAGAACTGATTAGACTTTGTACTGTGAATTACAGTGGATACTATAATCAAAAATCAGAGAGTAAGGAAATTTTAAGAAATATTACTCAATTACTGTACATCTTTCTTTCTCAGTACAAAAATAAGATCATAAGTACAGATCAGATATTCAGTTACCACCGATTAAGAATGAAAGCATGACATAACAAGTAACCTTGCCTTAGAAGCAATGAAGTAAAAAAAAATTTACAAAGCATAAAGTTTCATGTTGTTAATTCAAATCTGAGTTTTTGACTTTAAACAGAAATCTGTTTCTCTGCTCTTCAGCACATCAACAAAGAGACTAATGGAATATATTTTTTAAAAGAGTAAATTAGGAGAAATGTTTGTTTTTTCAATGTTTAAAATTACATATTTGATTTTTGTTTTTGTTTTATAGACATGGTCATCATGGACGATGTAGGTTAAGTGTAGTGGCTATAGCCTAATTAGTAGTCAAATTAAAAGTGAATCATGAAAAAAGGTCATGTTATGACTATGTCAGATTATTTTTGAATCAGTATAGAAAAGAGACTTCTATTGTAAAAATTGTTTAAATATCAGCAGGCAAAATACAACCTTAAAGTAAAGAACATTTGAGAGTTTCACAAATACAATTTTTAATAATTGGGTGATATTTTCCAACTTCCCTCAGTTATAAACACGTTTGGAACACTGTCCTGCAATTCAGACAGCTCTCATCACATGATTTTGTATCCCTCTTATACACTGTGATAGTTTTATAAATTAAATATAAAAATAATAATACCTACTTCAAAAATTTGAGTTTATTAAATAAGACAATGTGTATGAAAGCTCCTAACAATGCTCAATGTTCAATTAATCTTAGCCAAATTTAAAATTGAAAAGAAAGCATGCATTACTTGAAAGACAGGAAAGTCAGAAATATATCCTTTTGACCATCAAATAGAATTGATTTAAATTTAAAATAACAAAGGAGACCACTATATGTTCTAAGTAAATAATAATATTAGAGTTAATAGGAATAGTATTTATGTATAAACTATCAAATCTGTGAGTAATGTAATCCACTCTTAAAAGCAAATTTACACTTATCTAAAACATAACTTACTGCTGTATTGCCTATTTGGGCTAGAAAGCCAAGTCACCAAGTTCAAAAACAACTAGTTTTTTATTTCCATGGAACATTGGTTTCTCAGAAATTCTCTTGGTAGCAATGTAATCATTTCTGAAACTAACATTTATCTCATCTGCCATAGAGAAACTCTGGTTAACATTTTAAAAAATCTAAAAATACTCTACTCTTCTCTAAATTGAAACTCTTGGTTGCTATAATGTGCCTTATATTTCCTTAATGTACTTCTACTTCATAAACAATATCTGTTTGTCATGTCAGAATCCTGCCTATTCCTCTCAAATGCTAGGCAAAGGATGCAATAAGACTCCATGCCACAGTTTTGCTCATGCTTTCTCCTTCCAGATCTACTCAATACTTTCTCTCTGACCTTCCAAATTTTTCTCATCCATCAAGGCTTGGCTCTGTTTCTATTTCCTTTATTGACAGGGGGCAACATGCATTCCTCTTTCTGTACACTAAGCTATTATATTTATATTTTAATTCCATATTATATAGCATGTAATTGACCTCAAAATGTCAAGTAGGTAGGTATGACTTTCCACAGTCAGACTAACACTTGATAAATATCTGTTTAATTTTGTATGCCATCAAATTGTATTCAAAAAGCAGATACTCAAAAGCAAGTTGTTCATTGGTTTAAATAGGAGGTATCAGGCAACTTCTCTTTTAACAGGACACAAATTAATGAGAAAAAGTCCCTTTATAGGAGAATGACATTAAGAAATACATAGATCTCATAAAACAAACTGTCGTCCACTAAATACCTCGGTGCATAAGGTCTATCTGACCATACTCCAAAATAGAGGAGAATTGATGAGGGATGAGACAAATGCCTTTCCAATGAGATTGTCTGCTCTCATAATTGAAAACTGGCAATCACAAGCAGAAAGATTTTGAAACTTCATTGGGCTACAGAAAAATAGTAAGAAAGCAAATAATTATATTGCTGGACAAGAAAATAGTGTTAACTTAAATTTAAAGCAAACAATCTAATTTTATTCACGTATCTTTCCTAGGCTCTATTGTACATAATATTTCATAGTCCTGATATGAATAATCCTGAGTGTCTCAAACTATCTCAAGCCTGACCACCTTTTTAGGTCTACACACACACACACACACACACACACACACACACACACACACACACATACACACGGATGCTTACTTGCAAAACAAGAAGAATTAACTCACAGGTTATTTAATTGACATGATATATACAAAGCACATAATGACCAGTAAGATCACAGGATATATTTGTTTATTTACCTTAACTTGTCATAATAATTCAATAATTGATTAAATGAATTGCTTGTTGCTTGTAAATTTTTGATGATATTGAGTGTGATGTGTGGTAACAATGGTAGGTTCTGAGGTTAGAACTCAAATCCCGGGCCGGCCCGGTGGCGCACTGGATAGTGCGCCTCTTGGGAAGCGCGGTGGCGCTCCCTCCCGAGGGTTCGGATCCCACATACAGACCGGTTCCCGCTCACTGGCTGAGCGAGGCGCGGGAGCAACGCCGAGGTTTGCAATCCCGTTGCCGGTCCCCGGTCCGGTACGGGGGCAACACTGAGGGTTGCGATCCGTTGCCGGACACGGGAAAAAGACAAAAGACAAAAAAAAAAAAAAAAAGAACTCAAATCCCAATACCCATCCTGTTGTGTGACCTTGGGCAAATTGCTACACCTTTCTACACCTCAGTAGTCTCCAATGTAAAAATTTGGGATAGTAATATTTTTTGAGTTTTAAATGAGATGATTCATGTAAAGCACTTCAGATATGCCTGACAATAATAGGTTGTCAATTATTAGTAGTAAGAAGAGTATCTGTGCAATATCTATCTATTAAATGCAGCTAACTGAACTATTAGTAAAATATCGCAATTTGCAATTTTGATTTGTGGTTTAGGGAAGTGTTTTATATATTAGTAAGGGATATATAAAATATGTGTTTCCTAAGTGGGTTACTTAAAGATATTTTACAAAAGAAAATAACAATGATAAATATTTTAAATTGGACTCTTGTACAAGGCATGGGAAAATAATATAAGTGCAGTAGTATTCTAGTTCTAAAACTCCAGAATTATTTCCAGTGCCTTCTATAAATATCTAAGCTGTGTATATTCTTGGATTAATAACCATAGAAATGGGGCAAAATAAATGAATTAACTGCATGTGTGCAATATGGGGAAAGAAATATGTCCAATGTTATAGGTGGATAAAGCAGGAGAGCTTTATAAGTTTATCTAAGATAACTTTAAGCAGTGCTTTAAAAATACATGGCTTGTTTTGAATTTAGTAGTCATAGTATTTATGTATAAACTATCAAATCTGTGAGTAATGTAATCCACTCTTAAAAGCAAATTTACACTTATCTAAAACATAACTTACTGCTGTATTGCCTATTTGGGCTAGAAAGCCAAGTCACCAAGTTCAAAAACAACTAGTTTTTTATTTCCATGGAACATTGGTTTCTCAGAAATTCTCTTGGTAGCAATGTAATCATTTCTGAAACTAACATTTATCTCATCTGCCATAGAGAAACTCTGGTTAACATTTTAAAAAATCTAAAAATACTCTACTCTTCTCTAAATTGAAACTCTTGGTTGCTATAATGTGCCTTATATTTCCTTAATGTACTTCTACTTCATAAACAATATCTGTTTGTCATGTCAGAATCCTGCCTATTCCTCTCAAATGCTAGGCAAAGGATGCAATAAGACTCCATGCCACAGTTTTGCTCATGCTTTCTCCTTCCAGATCTACTCAATACTTTCTCTCTGACCTTCCAAATTTTTCTCATCCATCAAGGCTTGGCTCTGTTTCTATTTCCTTTATTGACAGGGGGCAACATGCATTCCTCTTTCTGTACACTAAGCTATTATATTTATATTTTAATTCCATACAATATAGCATGTAATTGACCTCAAAATGTCAAGTAGGTAGGTATGACTTTCCACAGTCAGACTAACACTTGATAAATATCTGTTTAATTTTGTATGCCATCAAATTGTATTCAAAAAGCAGATACTCAAAAGCAAGTTGTTCATTGGTTTAAATAGGAGGTATCAGGCAACTTCTCTTTTAACAGGACACAAATTAATGAGAAAAAGTCCCTTTATAGGAGAATGACATTAAGAAATACATAAATCTCATAAAACAAACTGTCATCCACTAAATACCTCGGTGCATAAGGTCTATCTGACCATACTATCTTAATTGACAGTAAATAATACAGTCCTAATGAAGTCCTAGATGCTTCATTTTTCTTATGGTGATGTCACAGTTCACAAACTTACAACTTCACACTATGTGGAGAATAACTTTCAAAACTTTATCATGACATTCAGTGTCCTTCAGTATCTAGACAAGATGAAAAACTCTTTTTCTCATTTTTTTCTCATCTTTAATTTTCAGCACATGCTACACACATTCAGTCAAGCCAGGGCTCCTCAGCATCCCCTGAGGCCAAGGATAGACTTTGATTCATGCTGCTCCCTCTTCCTGGAAAGCCCTTTATGTATGCCTACAGCCCTTCTAAGACTCTGATCAAATGCCATCTGCGTTAAGAGTGTTCAGTTGTTTCCAGAGGTGAAAATAATTCTTTAACTCCTTTGTAAAACTTGAATACAACTGTAAGTTAAACAGAGACTCAGACTGTTTTAACTTATCTTTTCATTATGCTTATGGGGTCATAGGCATGATGCCAGATGTACAATCAGCATGTGTGTGTGTGCACATGTGTGTGTGTGCACGTGTGTGTGTGTGTGTGTGTGTGTGTGTGTGTGTGTGTTTGAAACTGGCTACCCAGTTTCAGGTAGCCAATGAATCTTGAATACCTCCATCTCTCTTCCTCTAACAAAAGAAGCACATTTTATTTACTGACTGAGCATATTCTAACTCAGCCTTTCTCAAGCTCTGATCCATGAGACACTAGTCACATTAGTTGCCTCTTGACATAATGCACAACTGATGTTCACCTAATGATTTGCCTTATGGAAGAATAATGAAAAACATTAGCTTATTAAAAGGGTAAGAAAGTCTTCCAGAAAAGAAACCTGGAGCTTTAATATTTACTTTTGTTAAACCAGCGATCTGTGTGTGTGGGGTGTGTGTGTGTGTGTGTGTGTGTGTGTTGTTGCTGTTGGTTTTCTCTACACCATGTCATTGTTCATTGTTTGGAAGTGCTTGTTCCAGCCTCTGCAGGTGACCAGCTCCCCCTTACACAGCTGCATGCTGACACCTTAACTCTTTCCTTTCCAAATGGCTGCTCCCTCCACCATGAGAGTTTTTGCTCCTAATTGTCCACCTACTGAATTTCTTATCATCAGTCAAAAAGATATTCACCTATACATTTACAGTATTTTTCATTATTTTTTAATATTAATTATTTAACTTTTTTAAACCTCTGGAACTCTTAGAAGTAGCTACCATAAACTGCTATTATAACAAGAGGTGGCAAAAAGGGAAGAAGAGAGTAAACAGGTTATGCAGACAAAAAGAGAGAGAGAGAGAGAGTAGAGAGGGGTTGAAACTTTATTCCCATGACAATCTTTGCTTGAATCTAGTGCCTTTCGGTCACTAGAGGCATTTTCCCCCAAAACACTACTTACAATTCTCCATTCTTTCAAGGATAGTGGTAAATTAAATATCTTAAATATCACCCACTTCTGGTTCTCCAACTTGGCCTTCATCAGAATCTAATTGCTTTTTCTGTGGTCCCTCAACATCTGCAATATAGTAAATATCACATCATTGTTATTTTATTCTTGTCTCTGATTCTTAACTTCTGTGAGTGTGATATCCTGCACTCAATAGGCAATCCAAAGCATTTGCAGTATTGAGAGAATCCTGTGAGGCTGATTTTTTTATGGAAGTGTGTTAGGAGAGTGGGAGGAATGGTGGTCATGGTCATTTGGGGGGAGAAGACAGTAAATGGAAAGATACCATAAGAAAAGGAACCCTAAGCTAGACTAGTTTTCCCTCATTATATTTTTATTAGCCAATGTCACATTGAGAGTTGACCAGACCATCTGTAAAATAAATATTTTTGTACACTGATCAAATTTACAATGTTTTTAGGTATGCAAACAGAAAAGAGGCCTTTCAGGAAGAGGCGAAGAAAATAAAGGGGGCATGCCATATCAATGTCATGGATAAAAAAGTTCTGTCTTGTCTATTTCTTTTTCTTTCCCATCTTCCAAAAGATTACTTTATGAAAAAAATTTCTTATGGTGAGTTTTGTGAATTACAAAAAAAGGACAAGTTATGTACTGTTTCTCAAAAATATTTAAAACATTTATATTCTTGTACTCTATTGCTGCTGATCTCAATAATAAGTTTTTAGTGTCGGTATATTATTCCTGGTTTACAAATTCATCTCAACAATAAAATTGATTAAAATTTATCTCCTGATGGTGCACTCTCTATACCACAATGTGCCCTAAATTTTCCTGTGCTCTGGCCCTCACTGGTGCTACTGTGTTTGCCTAAACTGTACTACTCGCACAGTATTCTTTTCTGATTAGCTCTCTAAGATCCTGATAGTTCTCCCTCTGTTCTCTGATGTTCTCCTTCAATCTCATCTCTTCCATAAAGCGTTCCTTAATAGAATCTAGCTCATCTTCCACTCTTTTTCCACCATAGGTGCCCGATCACAGCACAGACTTCAATAAAGTTGCAATATAGATGTGTGTATAGGATCTGTCTCAAGCTCTAGAATACATGGGTTTAGAAGTGAAAAAGTTGATAAATATATCCCTAAAGTGCCTAGGAAAATATCTGTGTATAGTAGATGAGCAATATACTAACATGTATCGATTAAATTTAATATTAGAAGAATGCTTAATTAACTGGGCTATTCTGAATTAAGTGCACTTACTTTCGAGCCATGATGTTACATATAACAGCAATTTATCATAATATCTTCAAGATTTTGGTTTCATTAAGGTTCAGGATTTTTCCTTTATTGGATATCTTTTACAAATATGAACTTCTTGGACTTACCATTGAATGGATGAGAAACTGGAGAGAAAGAAAGAGAAGGTTCAAGTAAAAAGTGGGCTTCTGCATGTAGATTGCCAAACCAGCTAATATTCCTATTCACTAGTTCATGTTACTGAACTCTAAAACACTTTCAGTTTTACAAAGGCCTTTAAGTCCCTTGGTAAGAACACTTAATTTCTCCTCTATATTTATTTTGAAGTATATAGGAATAAAAACTGATATAAATTGGAGGAATTGTAATAACACTGATAGTGAATGGAGATTTCTGCTGGGCTGTGAACACCTTGGCCCTAGAAAGAGCTTATACTTCCCTCCCATAAAACTCTTCTTTTTTTGTCTAAAAGCTCATTTCTATTTAAGAAAAACTCTGCATTTTTTCCTTTTTTTTTTCCATATGTGCCATGTTCTACCCCTAGAGAATCATCTTGATATCGTAGAAAATACCATTCTCTTCCTCCTTAGTGAAGCCCCTCAACAGGAAAAGCTTTAGTCATGGATCTATTTTCACACCACAGCTAAATGTTCAGCATGAACACAGGTACAATTATCAAACCTGGCCTTCTTACTGTTTCTGTTCTGTTGATTCATTTGCCTTTGTTGGACCATTAAACTTATAGAAAGGACTTCTGTGTTTAGCTCTGTGGTTTTTAAAGGGCAAAGATGACACTGAGCCCAATCTCTGATCTGTGTTTTTCAGAGAATACCTGAGCAATTTCCAAAAGGTTTATCTCTCTCTTAGGGCTTGTAAAAAGGGAGGGAAAAACTGGGTGAGAGGAACATCCCTTCTCTACCTAATCTCTAACCTTCTGCACAAAACGTAAACAGAATTAAAATCAGAATGAGGTCTGCGAGCAAGGGTCTAGGACCACATAGGTGTTCCTCAGTGTCTGCAGCTGCAGCTTCCACTTTGAGCCTGCTGGAACTTGATTCTAAGTGGCTCTGAAAAGCCACTGAGGAGTTTGTGTTAGCCAGAGGCCACGAAAGCTGCCATCCCCAGCTGAGTGATTCTCTGTTCAAACTGGGCATAAGCCCAATTCGAACAGAGAATCTGTTTTCTTCCGTCCAGTTTCAAATGGCACGTTTCTGTATACTCCCTCATGTGTAGGGGTGAACTGGGAACAATAATATTCATTTATAAAGGAAATCATAATGTTAATTATTATAACTAAGTGTTAGTAAATAACCAAATAGCACTGTGATATGGAAATGTATTGGTATATAAAGAGCCAAGCATTCTTGTCCCTTAAGAAAATGCACATTTATCAGACATTACTCAACATTTGGGAACTAAATGCTTTAAATTCAAGTGACACCAGGCTATCTGCATATTCTCCAATGCATGCATCCTTAGGTACATATATCCCTGTGATATAATTGCTATCCTTACTGGCCAGTATTGAGGTGTTCCCACTCCCCATTCCCATTATTTCTTCTATCCTGTTTCTACCTGTTGTGCTGTCTCCATCTTTCTCTCTAACTCAACCACCAACAAATATAGTAACACACACATACGAACACACACACACCCCATAATTCTGGACAATTCCTTAAATTATTCCAGACATTCTTCTAGCAATTTTTTTTTATGGCTTTGCAATTTTGGCATTCCAATGCCAAGTTCACATCCTGGACCATGCCTTCTATTAGTGGATGTCTGGGCAGTCTCCCAATAAAGCTGAGCAGCTTCAGTGTCATTAGTGGGACGATGATATTTCAGTTCCTCTTCCGTTCATTCCTCTTTAGTTTACTATCAGTGCCACTGAGCTTAATGAACCAAAACACTTGCTCATGCATTAAAAACGGAGATGTGTATTCTGCTCTGTAAAAAAAAAAAAATGCTACATTCTATTTTCTACACCAGACATTTTTTAACAAACAAAGTAGGAAAGGAAGCATGAGAATGTTTGCATAATAAAGAGATGTTAGTAAAGGCATGTTGAAGCTTTCAAATAAGGAATGTACTGAGTTACACATGTAAAGTGCCCTCATAGATAACATGCAATCATAATAACATAAATCACTAAAGTACTATTAGAACTAGCCGCAGTTATACTTAAGTACTAGTGACACTTGAACTAATACACTCATTACTAGTATACTCTCAGAAGTGACTATTATGTAAGAGTTGTGCTGTTGAGTATTACCTAGATTCATATCTTTATTTCACATCATCCCTGGTATTGTAGATAAACTAGGCACTGACATGAAAGTAAAATCATACCTACGCATATCGCAAAAGCTGCTAAAAAAAAACCCTAATTGTAAAATGTAAATGTCATTTCTGCACATAACAAGAATACCTAAAGTCTATTGTTGCAGACAATATGCTTTTAAGTCAAGGGATGTTGGTATGCATACTGCACATAATAATAATACACTGAGTTCTATAGGTAGTATTCTGGAAATTAGGTCCCATACTTTGTGGTTTGGGGAAAATCTCTCCGTGATATATCAAATCACTGTGATGTGGTTTTACTGAACTCAGCTTGCAAACACCACTGACTATTATGCCAATTAATTTCAGCACTTGCATCTCAGTAAGGGAAGAGGAGACTAGCTATTCAAAATTGTCATTCTCATCAACTGTATGTTCACCCAACTTAGCTCTGCTCCACACTCGGAAAACGGACACTTGAATCACAGAGAGGTGATCTTTGAAGAGAAAGGTAGGCCTTAGAAGAATATGCATTTTTGATAGCAGGCAAGGCAACAGGAATAGAAGAAGGCAGGGTTCAGAAAAAGAGGGTAGAAAATGGCAAAGATAAACGGAAACTATCTTGCAATTTTGCTTCGTTCTTTCTGTAAACAAATTTTTATCTGCCTTTCTCCACGGCACAGTGTTTGTGAATTTTCTCGACATTTAAAACCTCTTAAAAGGAGTCAGGACTCCTCCTTACAGAAGCTGTGATTTTCCTACAATAATTTTCTATAAATGTACCAAAGAGCTAAAAATAAAAATGACATAAGAAATTTTGCCACAGTGAGAATCACAAGCTCAATTGTAGAACTGAGTCATCATCTTCGAGTTTCAGGAAGATAGATCCAGGTTAGGACATTCACTGTTCTCATTGGCTTCCTCCTGTCTGTGCTGGCTGAGATATAAAGTCTATGGTATGGTTATCAATAACTGCTAGGAACTCTGGCCATAATCGAGTAGATAGCTGTAAAGTACTGTCATATTGAGAGAGTAAATGTGGTAAGAACCGTAACAGGCTGAGGTTTATTGAAAAAGTCCTGATTGCTGTGCAGGCGGAGTACCTCTGATCCGGGGCCAAGGTTGTACAAAGCAGTTATGGAATTTATTGGTTCTTATTTAAACTAAATATATATCTAGCTCTTTCCATTTTATTTCTCTTCGTCGTGCAACAGAACATAATTTTTTTGCTTTATCGCAAAATTTCTGTCTATTCTATCCTTTAACTCATTCCTCACAGTTCTCAAGGTCATGAGAGATCTGCAGAAGGGAAATATTTATGTTGATTGATTGGTTCTGTGATGCTTATGCCTATGGGTGCTGGTAAATGAGCCTTTTGTATTTTCAATGAAGTGACTGAGTGGGAAGAAGAGAGGTTTGTGAATTGTGTTATAGGATACAGGAAGCACTATATTCCCTGGAGATCTCGGTTCCCTGCATCCCAAGCTCCTTGTCACTTACTCTGTGCTGAAAATGAGAACTTTGCCCTCTCATCACTACTACAAGGAGAGTAGATACTCTTTGGTTCTGGAATTAACATAAAGCATTCAGCACTATAGGAGTCAACATACGCAAACTCTCTTTTCTCTGTTTGCCACTGTACTATTGCATTCTGAGAAACAGGCACATTTCATAAAGCAAAGTTCACTCCTGCTGAGATGCTTTTTACCTAACTATGTGCATAACTTGTTGGTGAAAAAAATAGGACAACTGTTCCAATTCTGTGAAGCAGTGGGGATAGTGAGTATGGGGATAGCATTTGGATGTATCAGCTTGTTGATATTAATTAAACACATTTCTCTGGATAACAGCCTCTTGCTTTTCTTAACAATTCAGTAAACAGATATGCAAGTGAACATATTTTATTATCTATAGCAGCTATGGTCTCTATTTTGCATATCTAAGGAGAGCCTTGATAGCTGGGAATTTATTAGGTTTATGAATTATTAAGTCACTAACGAAAGATGTTAGACATTCTACACTTGGAAGAGAAAAGGACTCATTTCTTGTGGGGTTACAGTCTCACTTTTTCCTTTCTCCATGGCACCGTGATTTTACCACTCACATTCTACGCCAACGATGACATTTTTCCTGGTTGCACTTTTTTTAAATGTCAGCTTTATTGAGTTATGATTTGCATACAGTAAAATTTACTCTTCTAGGAGGATAGTTCTGTGAGTTCTGACTAACATGTACATGCAAGAACCCTACTGTGTTTGGGCCTTACTATTTTGTAAAGTGGATAGAAGCTAGAAAAACTCATTTTGATTTTTTTAAATATTGGCTTTAATGGAAAAAATAAAGATACCATACTTGTGATAAGACATATAAATAAGTCTCTTTAAAAAATTTAAAAAGACACGTTGTAATGGGTAAGAATGCCAAAAGCATTAAGACTTTAGTCTTGCTAAGAAAGTCTTTGGCTTTCTGCGTATTGAAGGGATATTCATTTTAAAAAATATGCTAGACATATATTATTGAGATTATGTCTAAAAGCAAGACAGAATGAGGGATTTTAAAAAATACACTCACCTCTTTCATAACAAGCATATGGATAATAAGTACACACACAAACATGCACACCTTTAAAAGAACATATTCATTTCCTTTTTGCCTTATTTTCTGAAAAAATAAAATTATTAGTATTTCTTGTTTAAAAATGGAGGACTTACCATATTTACATTTCAAGATTTTGGTTATAACATTAGAAAATCCATTTTAGTCTATGGTATCTGATAGCATTTGGTCATGTTGTCCCCCAAAAAATTCATGTGGAAATCTGATCCCAATGTGGCAGTGTTGGGAGCTGTTTGAGTCACGGGAGTGGATCCCTCATGAATGGATTAATGCTCTCCCTGGGGGAGGCGGGGTAGTGAGTGAGTTGTCACTCTGTGAGTTCCCGTGAGAGCTCGTTGTTTGAAAGATCCTAATGTGGCAGTGTTGGGAGCTGTTTGAGTCACGGGAGTGGATCCCTCATGAATGGATTAATGCTCTCCCTGGGGGAGGCGGGGTAGTGAGTGAGTTGTCACTCTGTGAGTTCCCGTGAGAGCTCGTTGTTTGAAAGATCCTGGCACCTCCCTCTCACTCTCTCTCTTGCTTCTTCTTGCCATGTGATCTGCTTGTACCCACTGGCTGCTGCCACTTTCTGCCATGAGTAAAAGCAGCCTGAGGCTTGCAACAGATGCAGCTGACCCAGAATCGTAAGCCAAATAAATCTGTCTTTATAACTCACCCGGTCTCAGGTATTCTGTTATAGCAACAGAAAACTGACTAATACAGTATCTTTCATGATCTAGACCAGTATTGAACAAAATGAGCTATATGGAATAGGTGTTCTCTGAATATGATTTTATAGTCAAATAATTTTACAAGTGAGTGGGTTAAAGAAATGTCAGTGGATTAACATACTTTAGGTTTGTTAAATGCATTTGTATGCATAGCCGATTGTGAATCACCAAGGGGAGGTATTGAGAGCAGAACTTCTCAACCTCATTCAGTCTAGACAAATGATCCATGAAACATGTCAATAATCCTGACCTAGGATTGGGATTTAGCCTAACAAGAGAGGTAACTGATGAAGTAAAAGAGTGTTGTATTATACTGTGAGTCAAGATTAGTCTCTAATCCTGGATCTTCTTTATCAGAAGCCTTAGATTAGTGCCTAAGAGCACAGTCTATCTGGGTTTGAATCCTACACAGCCCCTTACTTTCTGAGTGTGTGTGCAAGTCATCTCTCTATGCCTTCATTTATTCAATTGTAAACAAGGAGCCATAAGAGATTTTACCCCAGGGAGTTGGTAGTTCAATTAATATAATCAAATTGTTTTTTTTTTTCCTTTTTGTCTTTTTTCGTGACTGGCAACGGATCGCAACCCTCAGTGTCGTGCCCGCACCTCGCTCAGCCAGTGAGCGGCCGGTCTGTACGTGGGATCCGAACCCTCGGTGGGAGCGCCACCACCCTCCCAAGTGGCGCACTGTAGCAGTGCGCCACCCGGCCGGCCCCAAATTGTTTTTGAAGAGGACCTGATAAATGATAAGTGGTACATAAGTGCGAGTTATTTTTTTACCAATGGCTTTCAATCTTTGGACTTTGACCCACAGGGATCAACCCATATTGAGACACAGTATAAAAACACATACACACAAAAACATACCCCTGAAATAAAAACTAATTGAAATAATACTTAACCATGCTACATGCCAAGCACTTTATTATTTTTTATTTTCTTCTATTTTCTTTTTACTTATTTTCTTTCATTGTCTCCTTATTCTATTCCATTTTATCCTATTTGTTCTATTCTCTACGTCATATTTCATTCTTCTCTCTTTATTTACATTTTTAAAAAATGCTAATCCTGGTCATTAGATTGCAAGACACTAATTTAGTGATATGATCTGCCAATCATCATTTAAACTCTGCCTACAATTCAGTCCTCTGTCCACCCACCCCCCAAAAAACCCATTAGATAATTCATAAAGTTTGAAGATTTTTCTAAAATTCAAATTCAGCCTCCATTCTGACCTGTTGAATATGGATCTCCTGATTGTTTTGGCCCCAGAATCTCTCTCTCATGGAAAGCATTCTACAGACAATGAATGACCTTCCAGCGTTCTTCTAATTCCAAAATTAAAGAAATAAATAACATTTAAAAAGGTCTCTGCTTAATATATTCCTTAAATCTTAAAAGATCTAACCTGTTTTTGACATATGCAATACACACTAACATTCTCACATACATTTTCTTTCTGAACTATTTAGAAAAAAAAAAAGTCCATGTAATTGTAATTATTCCTCAATAATTAGAGTGATTGTATGCTGCTGCATTCATTTGTAAATAGGTTTCAACATTTTTAAACTCAAAATTATATAGTTAAAGTAAAAGCTAAAATCAAGTCAAAGTTGAGATTACATAGTTAATATTATCTGCATTTTTTTTTCTATTTTTTTGGCATATATTAGTGTATTTCAAGTGTTTTAAATACATATAACATTCTTCTGCTCATGTCCAGACTTTTAATACTACAGAACAGAAAAAAGTCCAGATGCAATTCCACCTCCATTCTTCCCCAAATTTGGTGATACACCAAATTACATCTCAGGCCTTCTGAAGTTATCAATGCATGTCACTATAGACCATAATAACAACATTTATATTTTATAAACATATAAATATTCATTGCAAACATTCAAAATATATTTCAAGTGTGAAGTATCTTTCATTCTTACTGTAGCTTACATCATAATTTAGAACATATTTATAAATCCTATAATGTATATATACAATTAATATTATTTTAGAAAATATTAGGTATCTCATATAAAAACTTTATTCATGGAGGATATTTTGGAATTAGAATGGGGATGTTATAATATGAAATGCCTATATGGAAAATATTTATTTAATTTGACTAGTCAACTTCTAACAATAGGTACTTTGGCTTTCTATTAGATTTTCAGATCATTTGAATAGAAGTTAAAAAAGGATCTCACAGTTCACAATCATCAATGACTGGAAATTTTTTTCATTTCTTATTACTTCAATATAAGTACATTTTTCTAAAAAAGAAGTTACTTCATATTTCTATTTTTTTCCCTTTTCTATACCCTTTTCACATTTATGTATATGACTTTTACTCCTCTCAGTGTATCTCCAGTATTCTGAGATATTTAGCATCTCAATATATTATTTATGACCATGAACTCTGCAAGCGTTCAGATACAAGGCTTTCTGGCAGGCTTCCCCATTAGTATCCATGGGCATGTGCAGAATCTGAAAACTTCACACATCTATGTTAATTCCATAAGCAAATGCTTGAGCTGCACTAAGCACAAGAACATGCAACTTCAATTGATTTAAAAAGTACTTGTGAGGCAGCTGTATTTTTCTCTCATTCTCACAGTCTGGTGTTATTTATTGTCATTTCATGTGTGGTTTCTAAGCTCATCCAACAGATATTGATTTACACTTTTTTATATTC
>NW_007739576.1:8146-15311 GCF_000696425.1 Galeopterus variegatus | reverse complement strand
TCCAGTATTCTGAGATATTTAGCATCTCAATATATTATTTATGACCATGAACTCTGCAAGCATTCAGATACAAGGCTTTCTGGCAGGCTTCCCCATTAGTATCCATGGGCATGTGCAGAACCTGAAAACTTCACACATCTATGTTAATTCCATAAGCAAATGCTTGAGCTGCACTAAGCACAAGAACATGCAACTACAATTGATTTAAAAAGTACTTGTGAGGCAGCTGTATTTTTCTCTCATTCTCACAGTCTGGTGTTATTTATTATCATTTCATGTGTGGTTTCTAAGCTCATCCAACAGATATTGATTTACACTTTTTTATATTCTACATATTGGTTGTTTTGTTATATCTTCAGAGTCCTTCAGTGAAAGGTACTGTGGCTGTATCTTGTTTGAAAGGCTCTTCCCCCCTCTCTTTGTGCACTCCATTCTCTCCACGAACAGCTGCATCGCAGCTGTCATTCTGATGTCTTTGGTTGATAAGCTTATGCCTGTGGCACACACAGTGGCTTCACACAACCAATTAGCAGGAGCTGGGCCACAGCAAGGTTTGGTGCTGTCCATCAAGCCTGCGACCACCACTGACACCATCAAGAAATCTGTCAAATACGGCTCTTCCTGTGAATAAAACCAAGCCCACTTGTTCTGTGGTGAAAAAAGAACTGGCAGAACGTGTTTAATAAAAAGTGAAAGAAGGTGGTGGCCAATCTTTACACAGTGTTAAGTAATTGCAAAAACTACTGAACTGGTGGAAATATTGATAACCAAATCATATCTGTTGCTGGAATACAGGAAATCCAACTGAAAACTTCTCCACGAATTTCCACTGGAGCAATTCATAAGACCACCCACGTTGTTCAAGTATATTTATTTAGTCCCTGGAAAGCAGCCCTAAGGTACACTCTCTTTAATAATAAGGTGTCATTTATTATTCTATATAAAACCAGATATGAATATTTACGTGCAAATGCCACCGGACATCAGACTAATATTTTATATAAAATTATTTTATAATAATTTCCTTAAATATTCAAATCTGTTTGCAGAACAGTATCTTGTNAAAATTCTCATTTTTCTGTCATCACATACCACAGAACTCCTGAACACACACCTGATATACTCCTTCAAGTATTATGTTAGCATTATATTTTTCCTCTGCTAGGTTAAATTGTCCCTGTTATTTGCTCTTCTTGATCTTGAACATCTCTTATTTTAGCACTGATGAAACTTTGTAGTGGCATAGTGACATGAGTGCATTCCCTTAGACTGTAAAATTTGAAACACAACGGATCATTTCTACTTGCTCAGCCTGATGTATTTAGCACTTATTGCCTCTAATATACTTGCTCAATAAATGTTTGTGGAAGCAAGCAAGGAATTGTTAATTTATGACTCATAGATTGGTTTCAGTGTCATTATGGAAGAGGGCTAAAAGGAGAAGATAGATAATTTGTTTCCATCCAAAGAATAGTCTCAGCATCCTGTCTCTGGGCAAGAAGCAGAGAAAGTAACATCTAACACCAAATTCATGTTTACCTGACATAAGGGACATATCTAAGGCTCAATTTAAAAAATTAAATCAATCTATATAAGAAAGCAGAGATACAAGTATGGAGTATAGGGTTGACCGAATATGCCTATTTTTATATTTTCCTACATTCCTGTTGAAATTAACATCTCAAAATTTTTCACGCAGAAGTTCAATAGTGTGAAACAAACAAATATTTACATGTTTCTAGAAAAGTTCATTATACAAAGGCATTACACAAGAGTGTGTAGTGTCTATGTATCACTGTATTATAAATTCTTTGAATTCTTGGTAATTTGTTTCAAACTTATATATGCATACTTAGCAGCTAATAGGGGTGTAGCAAATTTTTTTAATGAATTTAGTAAAAATTATTTTCCATATAATGTAAATTGCACATGACAGATTCATATCAAGTGGAGTTTTAACCAGTCATTATAAAGATTCCTAAATGCTGTTTAGAATGGTAGTCAGCAATTGTCCCATGATATTTTAGGAATTATTGGTAAGGCCAATCTTACATGAAATGGCAGAAGAATTTTGACTTTTCCCAGTTGGACATATGAGAACTTAGCTCTAACAACTCTCCAATCCTTGATCTAAATTGTTATCTTGCTAAGATACTGATTTGGACCCTTCATGGTAAAAGAATGGAAAGAGGAATACATTCTTAACTAGTGAGTGAGCCAGACTCACCCAACATGCTTTCTTTACTAGTTGTTGTATATGTAGTATTTCACTGTGACTAAGATGCAACATATCATTTATGATTTTGCTTAATTTATTGTATTTTTTTTTTTTTTTTGTCTTTTTCCGTGTCCGGCAACGGATCGCAAACCTCAGTGTTGCCCCCGTACCGGACTGGGGACCGGCAACGGGATTGCAACCCTTGGTGTTGCTCCCGCGCCTCGCTCAGCCAGTGAGCGGGAACCGGTCTGTATGTGAGATCCGAACCCTCGGGCGGGAGCGCCGCCGCGCTTCCCAAGCGGCACACTATCCAGTGCGCCACCGGGCCGCCCCCTTAATTTATTGTATTTTGGAAAGCAATTCTATACATTACTGAGAGTTTAAATATTTTTATATTTAAGAAATTACTTCCAAAATATGTATGTGTGTGTGTGTGTGTGTGTGTGTGTGTGTGTGTGTGTGTGTGTGTGTGTGTGTATAAAACATATATGTGTGTGTATATATTCGGGTATATATCTTACTACTTTTGGGGTTTTATAAAAGGCTGTTCTATAAAGAAAGAAAAAAAATAAACTGGCTTGTGAATCAATTTAGCATTAGTCAAAATGTATTAATTGTAAATACCTTTATTATTCCCAAATATTATAAAACATCAAAAACTTCATACAATTATTGTGAAATGATTTACCTCTTAATTATTTTAATTTAACAACTGATATGAACTGCAATACCTATTCTATGGACTGAACACATTTATTTATCAAAAGTTAAATGCACTTGGGTAATATGACTAAATAATATACTAAAAACAGTATAAAATTCACAATACAGCAAGAATAGAAAAATATAGGTATTCAGTAAAATATTCATATGCTAAATCCTGTTTAGTATATGAATATTTTTAGAAAAGAAAAGAAAACATAAGGAAAGAAAAGACAAGGTAAGACCAAGTAAGACAAAACAAAAAGTGTTTGGCCTTTATGTTTTCCTTTTATTTTATTTGAAAGTAGCAGATAATGTTACTATTTTGCTTCTACCCCATTTGGTATTATTTAAACAGTAGAGTTCTAGGCTGTGTTACAAACATTTAACCCCACTGCTTTCTTGCTCTCAGTGTGCCCATGGTTGGTGACCTAGGATCAAGGTACACCCATAACTTCATCTTTTATGGGGGGATAATTATACTTACCTTAAAGACTATTGTCTTCAATAAGGTCGTGAATATGAAATACAAGACAAATAGTAATAGTAGTAGTTTAACACATTTTAGTTTTCTTCTCACACACTCCTCTTACCATCTGACATATTTTTATTCTATTAAATATTTTCATCACATGACACAATTGGCAATTTCATCAAAACCAATGATAATTTAACTACTGTGAATTTATGAATCTGGCAAAGCCTGTTATAAATTTACATAAAAGGTCAAAAATAGTTCCTTTATCAGAAAGATTTTTGCAGTTTTGCTGTGGAGATTTATAGCAGTGTCCCATCCTGAGATATCTTAATCAACCTTCTGCACCCATGAATTTCACACTCACGATAACTGCCACATTTCCAAAGTCTGGCGGCTAAAATTCAGACTTATTTTTAAACCCTTGCAACAATCTCCCTAACTCTTAGAACTAACATTTCCATCTGACATTGATTTTTGGATTTTATCCCTATCAGGGAAAAGTCTTATCTCAAAAATTCATACACTGAACATTAGACCATTTTGTAAAAATTCTTTAGCTCAAGCATCAAAAACAGTGACAGGGGACAGCTACTCATACTGAGATGCAGTCTTGTGTGAATTCCAATAACTATGAGACATTTTCCCACAGATGGCAGAATATAGATACTGAAAGCTCTACCTGTTTGCATTCTATGCTATTTCATGGGTAAAGGGAATGGTATATAACAGAATGGAAATGACAATAAAATTTATAGATCAAAGATGCTTAGTAAAGGTGAAATGCATTTATGGTATAAAAATCAAGCACGCTTTTTCATTTCTGTGCTGCTATTTTAACCATAATGTATCCAATGACAGAAGATATGCCAGGGAGAGAAAACTTAAACATGTTGGCTACTTTAAATTCCATAGCTGATTTGAAACCTAATTTAAGAAAGAACTTCACATTTGAACTATTACCTTTGACACTTGCTTGGAAAAGTTTTATGTGGTTTGAAGGTAGAGTCATTAGATCTAAACATCAGAAACCGTAGGATCTAATTCTAGTACTATCACCAGCTAGCTCTGTGACCTAGGACAAGCTACTGTCTCTCTTTTGTGCTCAGATTAAGCTTTAGTAAGATGAATATATAATTCTGTGGTCCCTGACAGTCAAACAGCCTATGGGATTTGTTCATTTGTTTATTTTACTTAACAATATCACAGAATAGTTATCTTTGCAGTTTCTGAAGCCATGTAGTGTGGCTGTATTCCAGCCCCACTAATAACTGTCTGTGTGGATTTGAGCAAATTAAATAACCTCTCTGTGTTTCAGTTTCCTCATCTGTAAAATGAGAATAATAATCAGACCTACGTAATTAGGTTGTTGACAGAATTAAATAAGCTATATTTCAACAATTTTAATGTAAAATATTTCTCATATTTTAATATATCTTAAAGCAGGATGCATATTTTAAAATTCATAAATAAGCATTTTTCAGAATTTAATTGACAGCATTTTTCCCTAGTGGTACATAAAAATGTAGCATGTTTTTTGGGCTGGCCCGGTGGCACACTGCTACAGTGCGCCGCTTGGGAGCGCAGCGGCGCTCCTGCCGAGGGTTCAGATCCCACATACAGACCGGTTCCCGCTCACTGGCTGAGTGAGGTGCGGGTGCAACACTGAGGGTTGCGATCCCGTGGCCGGTCCCAGTCCGGTACGGGCACGACACTGAGGGTTGCGATCCGTTGCCGGACATGAAAAAAGACAAAAAGGAAAAAAAAAAAAATGTAGCATGTTTTAGACTCAGTGATAAATTAGAACAATTATTGTAATACGTATGAAGTGCATAGAATAGTGCCTAGCACATATTTCTCAATAGCTGAAATTAACATTTCTCTATAAGTAAGCAATAATTGTTATTAAAAGTATTAGGTTAAGAATGATAAGTTAATAGTGACAAAAATCTTGGCAGTCACATCAGTGTCGGTTTTATTTTGTATCTAATGTCATAATATAATTTAATAACTTTATCCAGACTAATCATTAATTGACATAGAATATAATTTCTATTTGTATAGTTTTATACAGTTTAATATATTCCTATGTTAAACAGAACAAACCTCTCTAATTTTTACTTTTGTAAGGTGGTTAAAGAGAGGAAGTATAAATTTTGAGAAAAATAAAATTAACAAAACACCTACATTTATCAGGTTTGGTACATTATTTAATATAAAGAAAAAAAATCACATTGCAGTTGCCAAACTTGTAGGTTATAATCACCTCCCATTATTAATTCTCAAGAATGATTAATGTTAGACTAATAACTTTTAAGGAATTTGTTACTAAAACTACCCACGTTGTTATTGGTCTACAGATATTAAGCATTTCTACAGAAACTTCATCTCCCAACATGCTTTATAGAACTCTACAGGTGGTATCACCTCTCTCTTCTCTTCAAATTTTACTTTACAAGAAATACAAGAGATTGCCTATCTGCATTTAAAAAAAAAAATGCATACTTAAGAAATTAGACATATTATCAAAAGCAATTTAAACTGACTGAGGACAAAATGTAGATGATAGAAGAATATATACATAAAATGCTTGAAACAGTCCCCGGCATGGAGAATGAACTGTGAAAATGTAAATTGTCAATATCATCATTATTTGGTATCATGTATCACCAAAGACAGATATGACTTATAGATGACCAAGTTCAAAACCATTAAAACTGCAAAGGGCCTGGAGCATGATAGTTAAAAGAGAATTTATGGGATAAAATTCTTCTAAATATTGTATACTTTTGTTTATATATATAAAACAGATTTTCTTTCCCCGTTCTTTGAAAATTGGCATAATAATAAAAATCAACATCATAACTCCAGATATAATTTTGTCTTGTCCAAGTGCTGTGGATTGAATGCCTTCCCAAAACTCATTGAAGCTTAATCCCTACTGTGCTAAGAGGGTGAGAAATCTAATTATGGTAATTAAGGTGGAGCTTTAGGGAGATGATTAGATTGTGAGGACTACGCCCTAGTGAATGGATTGATCCATAAGTCAATAGTTTAATGGGAGTGTGCAAGTGAGGAGTTAGTTCTCTCTTGCTTAGCCATTTCACCGTGTGACACCCTTCCTTGCTGTGAAGAGTCACCACCCACCAAGGCCCTCACCAGATGTGTTTTCTGGACTTTGGACTTCTCAGACTCCAAAACTGTAAGAAATAAGTTCTATTTCTTTATAAATTATACAGTTTCTTTTATTTTCTTATAAGCCACAGAAATGAAACCAGAACTTCAGTCAAATAAACCCTGTGCAAACTGTGTTCTTACGCTTTGGGCCTTATAAAACATCCAGGGAAGAAAAGCTATGGTTTATAGAAAATTATTTGAATTTTATATCATTAAAATTCTCTACAAAAAAAAAAAAATAAAATCTTCAGTAAACATTTTTCCCATCCTACCATCTTTGGTAATCATGGAGCTTTTCTGAGCACTATGGATTATTTAGTCAATAAATACAGACATGAAATGTTGTAAAAATAATTATAATTCTTAGAAATTTGAAATTTACTTGGATTTCTATGATTTCACAACATTTTGGGTAGGCTTTTTTGGAATTTATATTAATTTTCATTTATGAATAAGTCTTTTTTTTTTCTTATATAGAGTGAGGGTTATCATATTATTGTTGGTAACTAGTGGGAGAAATTCCACTTTTCTGGATGCTTGAAACATATACAGTAATAACAAAAAGTCAAAGAGTTAAACGACTATGGTTTTTT
>NW_007739576.1:0-7614 GCF_000696425.1 Galeopterus variegatus | reverse complement strand
GATGCTTGAAACATATACAGTAATAACAAAAAGTCAAAGAGTTAAACGACTATGGTTTTTTTCTCAACTTTCACGTGATTTAGGCTTTGGAGAAAAAGAGAGTAACGAAGGAAGAAAATAAAAGCAAAATAGAAAGAAGAATATCTCAGAAGGATGTTCCTGAATATTTAGACCCACATGGAGAAAAAGAAAAAGAAGAAAAATATCTGAAGGAAGAATTTGGATAGAACTGTCCAAAATGTCACTTTATCCTTTTTGGATCTTAACTAATGGTTTATCCAAAAAGAAGTTCCTTTCTCAATAAAGTTTCTATTAGTAAAAGTAGTTTCTTCCATCTATATTACTATTGCAGAGTGTGAGAATGATATATTCCTTTAGATGGACTTCTGCAAAAAATGCTTTACTACCAATTATAATTTAAACATTTTGAATTACTTTAAAGGAATGAAAAAAATAAACTAGGTTCAGTGAGAAAACAAAATACACATACATATGTATTATCCATCTATCTGCAATCTGCATGCTATGACTGTGAAAAATAGATGAAACAGTATGTATGTTTTAATATAAGTTAACTACTAAAACATAATTCCTTAAAAATACAAATCTTCCATTGCACAACAAGGTAATATACTTAACACTACTAAGAGTACACTTAAAAATGGTTAAGACAGTAAATTTAAAATATTTTTTTAACCACAATTTGAAAAAAAAAAAAAAACAGAATGAAAGATAACAGATTTCAGTGTCCAGCCATGGTGGAATAGTTGATAGTAGACTAGCCTCTCAATATAAAAGAAAAAAAAAAAATCCATATGTGGATTTCTACGTTTTACTATGAATATGGATCTTCTACATTTTACTGTGAATAAACTCATTTTTTTAAAGGAAAATAATGAGTTTTATTTTAAGTTCAAATATCCAGGGAAGTAAAAAATCAAACAGAAGAAAAATAGTGAAAAAAAAAAAGGAAAGAATTAATGAAAATTTCAATTTAACCTGCTCATAGGAGGTAGCAGTATTTTATTTTCTTTCGGTATAGGAGATACAGCAGATCAATGTTTCAATGAATACATGTGCTTATCTTTTAGCTCAATTAATATAAATGAATAAATCAAGAACACTTAACTTCAAAAGAAAGTTGCACATTACTTTGTCCAAAAGTAGATAAAAATCAACACTTTTCATTCAATATCACAAACATTATATTTAATAGTTGGACCATTACCCAAGTGGAAAAATATCATTGTTGGCTTTTTGTTCTAAAATTGTTTATTTAAAGTTATTTTTAAAAGCACTAGTATAAAAATGTCACCATAAAAGAGGTTGGCAAAGAAAATATTTATAATAGTTAACAGAGAGTATTTAAAATAATGAGGAAATTTTAAATTGCTCAGTACTAACATGTTCTTTATAGAGATATGGCATACCTCGTAATGGCTTTCTTCATTCTCCTGAATGTGGAAACCCGCAGAGCTGGGACATTTCTGAGGAGTGACAGGAATATTGTCACTTTTGCTGTGTGAGTTACACTGAAAGAGATTACCAAATAATTGTGACAAACTACTCCACATTTAGAGGGTCTATTGAGAGATATGGCTGTTTGCTACGAGCCTAATAAAGGAATACTATTTGAGCTAATAAGGGTCTCACTCATACATACATGCATTAATATCAAGCCTTTACTTAAGGTAAAAATTGTCCCCAGGATATACAAATTGTCAAAGTGCTTTTACTGAAACTAAAGAAATATAAGATCAGTTGTTTCTTTTTTTTAACCCTTTCTTTTTTTAAGCAATATTTGCTTATTATATTTATAACTTTGGTATCTAAAACTTATATGATGCCACTATTCGTGAGGTAATTTTAGATATTAGGTTTTTAAATACAATGTTGTGTTGCTATACAGTTTTCTGGGACCATTTCCAGATCCTGAGGTATGTGAACTGCCTTTATAAATGAGACATTTGAAGTAAATAAAACTGAAACCTAAACGTTTAGTGTCTGAAAATACTAGTATGCTTGTACTGTACTAAATAAAGTACTTTAAAAAAACAGGTTAACTAAAATAATTCACATAAAAATGGATGTGAAAAATAAAATATAAGGTATTAAATTATGGTTTGGCTTTTCTCTGTGAAAATATTAAAATGGCTGTTTTTCATATTACTCACAAGAGTTTTTCTTGTGAAAATAAGACATTATTCGCTGCCTGTTTCCTTGCTTCCTACCTGCCGAAATCTCTTATTAGTTTCAAGGCAAGGAATATTTATAAGAATTGCTGTTTGGTCACTTATTAAACATAACTTTGTAGTTTCCAAGGCTTTCACTTTCATAAAAAGATACTCTAGTGCTTCCAGAAAAAATTCATCATTGATATATATACTTCCCTCTTCCATGAGACTACAACATATGCACAGATTTTTCTGACATTAGGAGGGAAGATACTGTCTTTTCAAATGAGTATGCCACGTTTTCTAGCCACTAATGAAATGTTACTTTTCCCAACTCAAATTAAAATGTTATGAAATTACTGCCAAAGGCATTTTGAAAAGCAAATGGGTTTTAGAGTTTAGTATATTGAGTTCACTGTATTTTTATTTCAAAACCACCTATACATGTATTTTTTTAAAACACTGGCATTACATTTTGAAGAGACCAAGTAATTATCTCATTTATTTTGGTTTGTTTAAGAGAAATATCTATATGACTCTTAAACCCAAATATGCATATTTTACAACTTTTGCATGGAAAAATTTATTTTATGCCTGTTTGTTCTACAAATTATCTAATTTCAAGTCTGTTCAATATGTTCCTACTCTAGGAATCTTCACGGATAATTCAACAAGTGGTAATTGCCATTTAAACGTCTGCTTTCAACCTAAGTAACTTTTACGTGTAGTTTGTAAAATGCTGCTTCGCCAATATTAATTCTTTGAATGTGCCTAAGTTTGTCTGAACAACTTCATTGTTAACTACAAAGGCCTTTCTTTGATCTCTCTCCATGGCAGCCTCCTTAGCTTTCTAAAAAAAAGTTTGGACCTTGAAACATTTTCCATCTGTGATGTTCCTAGACATTTTAATCACTCCATTCCTGTCCCTAGCCTCTCCTTTTATCTATTCATGCTGATTAATCTTTTTAAAACATCTCATATATTATGCAGTTTTTCCCCTAAGAAACATCTCTTAAGTTCATATCACCCAGCAGTGGTTCACACACTGGCTGTATATTAGAATCACCTGGGGGAGCTTTTTAAAAATGTCAGTGACTGAGCCCCACTTCACACCAGCTAAATTAGAGCTCAGGAATAAATATATTTTTAGATACCTAGGTTATGGGTATCTAATGTGTAGCCAGAGTTTAGAATCCTCAGGTTAAGGTTAAAACTTCTTTGCCAGGCCCTCAGGACACTATAGTGAATTTTGGCCTCATTCTTTTTTTAATCTATCTTCCTCCTTCTTCCTTTCCTCGTTAGCATTTGTCTTCCTTACTATTTTTTTTAATTTAACCCATTTTTTATGGGTACATTATAATACCTCTGAACCTGAAAAAAAACATCTTGTGTCTATATAATACTTTATACCATCACATACAAGACTTTGAACATTATTCACAGGAAAACTCCTCAGATGGGTAAAAAACATAATCCTTTAACAGATGGGGAAGACAGAGGTTTGGATATATTCAGTGCCATTTGTGCAAGGATTTGCCCAGTAAAAGCACTCCTAAGTGACAATACACTGGCTATTTCTACTCTGCCATATCTCTCTTAATGGGTTCATCCATTTTCTTATTTATTCAGTTATTCTATTCTGTTTGTGTGTTTGTTTGGTAATGAGATATTTGCTGAGTGAAGGCTATATGTTAAGATTTCACTCACTCACTAAAATATGGCATTTAATGTCTGTAATACTCGCACTTCAGCAGTGAAGTCACACATGGAAACAACCACCGCGATATGTGAAAACGCTACATGAAAATCTGTTCACAGAATGCTAAGGGACAAAGAAGAGAGAATGACTAGACTACCAGCTTTGATACATGGGCCGATGAGAGAATGATGGGTTTGAGATGGGTTGATGAGGGAATGATCGTTAGCACACATTCAAAACAGAAGGAATTGCATATGCAAAGTTTCGAAGACATGAATTCTCAGGACACAGGAATAGTATGATGGTAGATCAACCACAGAGCATGTGAGGATCAATTTGAGTATAGACAGAACTTACTAGGGCATTAAATTCAACAATAGGAACCAATGATGAGAAGTTATAGAGCTGGACTTGGCATAAGGGATGATTAGTCAGCCATGGGACAGGTGTTTTATAAACAGTGGCAGTATCAAGAGTGAGTTTTGGTCATCATTCCTTCTCTCCCAACCTCGCCGAGGAAATATGTATTACAAGCAAAGTGAGAGCATTTGCAGTATAACTGCGACACCCAGGTAAGTCCTTTCTCCCCCAAATTTCCCTCCTAATACTCTCTTGAGTCTAATTCTGGAGCAGCATCTGTTTATAGAGCAGGGAATGGCATCAAAGGAAAATTTTAACCCACTGGTACTTTCTCATTTTTTCGAATTTTGGAGTGTTGTGATGTAAATTGCCTCTGGGGATTACAAATATACAAATCAGAGCAAAAAAAAAAAAAAAGAGAGAGAGAAAGAAAAATTTAAAAAGTAACACTGTAAACAACATTTTGAGATCAAATATAAATAGCCAAACCATTAAGGAAAAAAATTCTTAAGGGAAAAACAATGTAATCACTATGAATCCTTCCTAATGAGTTTCTACTTCAGGGAGAGATGCAGCCTGAAACAGAGATTTATTTTAAAAGTCTCAAGATTTCTCCCACAAAAAAAATTTCTACTGTTTGCCAAATTTAATATGAATGACTACATAATGAATTATGGTTAAGATGGGTTTGCTAAATCAGATTTAATATTTCAGGGTACATATGTAAATCGAATTTGAGAGGTCAGGAGCTCAATAACAATAATCATATTAAATGGAAATTGCTGTGAATACATTTGTTTTATACTTTAAAATCCATTTGATGTTTTCCATTATCTACAATTGATAGTCTGTATTTTATTATATGGATAAATCTTACCTCCCCAAAATACCCATTGCAGTTCCTGTGAAAGTTGTCACTCACTACCTACAAAATACCTATTCAAACTTGCCACATAATCAGGTACTTCAGTGCTTTCCTTTTTTACACAAATTCCTAAGAAAGCACTTCATAGTCATGATATCAAGAGAAAGAAAAAATCAACAGTAGCAAAAGCAACAAAAGTTTTATAAAAAAATCACACAACCATAAATAAGATACGGTTGTTTTCTTTGCTATAAAGGGGGTTCTTTGCATTTTCCACCCAACTCTAATACAGCAGCATTGCACACTATTATTCTATTGCCCCTCCTACCTCCTTACAAAATCAAAGTAGTTTGCCAAAAATCAATGACACCATTATAACATTTTTGCAATCATTATAGAGGCAGTAGACTTGTATTTTTGTGCTATAGGTTTCATTAAATAACAATTCTATTTGTTAAAAACTCCCACTGAAAATGTTATTCTTACCCAGTTTAATAAGCTATGGATTCCATTTATGAAGAATGGTAAAGCATTCTTAAAACTTTTGATATACAAACCCTAAAAGTTAATAAGAAATTCACATTTACAGGGCAGAATTTAAACAATTGTCTGTACTTGGTGTCTTCAACTTCTTCTAGGAGAACCTACATGTATCTGGTTTTTACTGCCCCCATTACACTAAAATTGCTTTGTCAAGGTCACCAATGACTCTCACATTAGTAATTTAAAGGGCAGTTTGCAGTCCTCATCTAACTTAGCCTGACTGATCACTTCCTCTTGATGCATTTATGTCACTAGCCTTCCAAGACACCACACACTCTAGGTTTTTTTCTTTCTTCTCATGCCCTCTTTCTGTAATCATTTAACTGTTCATGTTGCTATTGTTACTCAAGTTGAAAGGACTAGACAGAATGAGGCCTGAGAAAGTATTTTTTTCCCAATGTGGTTGATCAGTATGGCAATTATGCCCTCACTGAACAGTTCTTGACTCTAAAATACTTTCTCAGACAGACACACAGAAAATTTCCTATTTATAAACAGACAAGAAAAGAACTCTTAGGACATTCCTAAACATGCTTATATCAAAGTGCATATTTTTATACATATTTCTAGAAAGTAGTGAGATTGATATTTTAAATAACCCATAGTGTAGGGTCTTATTATTTCTGAAAATTTGTTCTAATCAATTAATGTCCTGAAACTTATTGTCTCAAATCAGGAAACATTGAGACATCATTTACAGACTCTACCATTTTCTACATATCCTTCACCTTTGGCTTATTTTTGTCATCTATAATTATTATTAGAAAACAAAGATAAAACACCCATTGAAACTTATTGAACATACAGGTATTCAGCTTGGGTAATATATATCTTGATTTGAAATGAAAATGCAGCATGATAAATTTTAAAACTAAATGATATACAAGTACCTAATTAAATCATAGAAATGTAGATGGCTATAATACATACAAATTTTAAAGTAGAGATTGCTTATGTGAAATAAGAAAGGCGGATTGCAAAAGGACACAAAGGGAATGTCACCTGTATGTGCAGTACACAAGGAGTCTGTTTTTTTTTTTTTAATTGTTTTCCCTTCTTAAAAAAAATTATCTCTTCTTTTAAAGTTGGAGACAGAAATATCTCAAAATATTAACAGTATTTTAATTCTGGGTAGTGGGACATAGGTATTTTCCTTATTTCTCTTTACATTTTCTGAGTCTTTCAAATACTTGACAATGAATAAGCATGCAGAAAAAGAATAAGCATGATTTTGTTAAACACCTCTTCGATCCACCTCGCAAGATTATTGATAATTCTTTTAAAAGGGCTTTATAAACTATGAAATCTTGAAATTGTGACTCTTTAGAAATAAGGGTACCATATGTTAGGTCCCTTCTGATTTGGCTCAGAGTTAATCTTCTTTTCAGTAGAAAATGTTTTTCTAAGGCCAGGTGAGGAACATGCTGTTCTTCCTTCCTCCTCCTCTGGTACTATAGCTTAAAAGTCTTTCTTTATTTCCTTTAAATATAGTTTTGCCTTCTTTCACATCAAGAGGGCACATGCTCCTCCTCTTGACAGTTGATCTCCAGCATATAGCACAATGTCTGCAGCAATGTTTGGTACTTTATGTATATTTTTAATGAAATAAATAAAATAATATACGAATAAATACAAGGCTTTTACGATGATTTATATTCACCTAGTTCGTTTCTGGCTTCTAACTCTCTGGGTGATCACTTATTTGTAATTTGTTGTTGTTGTTCTCAACAGGCAAATTCATGGCAAAATTACCATTCCTAAAACCTACAATTTGTATCACAAATGCCATCACCAAAGTAAGGTACATTGGCACCATAGATTGAGAATTCTCATATCAGGAACATTAAACAAAGCAGTGGGTTTAGTCATCATGCTTTGTTCCCTCAACTAGACCCTTAGCCACTATGGCAGGGAACAACTTTGACATAGTAGTATGTCCACTAGATGGATAAATTTGAATTGACTCACTGAAT
>NW_007739575.1:40809-41028 GCF_000696425.1 Galeopterus variegatus | reverse complement strand
GGGTATCTGATAATCTGTTGGGGATACAGTGAAGGGGGTCCTTACATCATGAAAGAGGTTGGTTGAACCAAGAGAGGTTACTTCCAACTCTTAAATTCTTTAATGCTGCCTGACCACCCAGGAGGATGGCCTGGCTGAGGCTGCCCATCCCGTCCTCACCTCCGCATCTGCCTTCTCCATCCTAAAGCCCCATCCTCCAGCTGAAGGCATGGTGGCAAA
>NW_007739575.1:34530-35416 GCF_000696425.1 Galeopterus variegatus | reverse complement strand
TGGCTTGTGGAGGATGCCCTGCAGGAGACCCTGACACTCCCCTAGCAGGCAACAAATAGCAGGGAGGCTGGAGCTGAGTTGCTGGCTGAGGTGGACAGGCTGGGAAGTGGATTGTCAGCTGCATCAGAGGAGGAAGCTGCATCAGTGAATTGTCAGCTGCATCACCTGTGCAAGTGAGTGGGACCCCCTGCCCATCCTTACAAGGATTGGCTGAGGGCCTGAGGCTGGATAGGATCAGGATCTCACTGTCTCCTCCCCCAACAGCAGTGGGGGAGGCCTCTCAGCTCTCAGGGTGCCCTCAACTTCATCATCCTGGCTTGCCTTTGGGGGAGGGCTGGACAGGACTGTGGGCTCTGAACCAAGAGGTCATGTTGGGGTGGGAGTGACACAGAGTGAGCCCAGGCTTCCTGATTGTCAGCCTCCAAGGCAGCCCTCAGTGTCCCCAGCTGCCCTGTACCTCCTAAGCTCTGCTCCTGGCCTCTGAATTCTGCCTGGGGTTACACTGGCCCTGGGGAATGGAAGACTCAGTGGCTTCTCTTACTCCCTCCAGGTTTAGGAGGTGGCTGGACTGGGGCAGGAGCTGCGAGGGGTACAGACATCTGCTTCTGCCCTCCAGAAATGGGATCAGCAACTGGAGCCAGAGGGTGGGGGCCTGCCCAGGGAGTCCACTGGATAGGAAGGGCCCAGAGCTTTGCCTTGAAGAGATGGATGCAGCCATCCCAGTGCTCAGAGGTAAGCTGGGTGGAGTGCAGAGATGGCCCTCTGCCCTTCTTCCCTCCATGGCCCTGGGCTGGCCACTCTGGGACAGTCCACACACCATGCCAGTCACCCCTGCCCAGGGCATGCCCCCCTCCACTTCTCTGCCTCCCTCACTGTCCATCAGGGT
>NW_007739575.1:32282-32733 GCF_000696425.1 Galeopterus variegatus | reverse complement strand
CAGTGTCTCTTTACAGACGGTTTGCTGGAAACAGGTTCTAGACTGTTCCCCACAGTGTAGTTGCTTGTTAGGTCTCCTCTGAAGTCTCCCTTCTCTCGCTCTGCACAGTCTTTCTGTAGAATGTTCCAAACCCCACATGTTTTGGGTGTGTCTGTTCGTTTCCTTGTGGTGTCCTCCATATTTCCTGCGAGTGCGGAAGTTAGTTCTAGAGGCTTAATTNTGAGAGGTGGCTTGCCCAGGCCCAGCCGAAGATCCGGGAGCTGGCCATCAACATCCGCATGAAGGAGGAACTTGTTGGCGAGCTGGTCTGCACAGGTGAGGGGGTGGTCCTCCCACCTGAGGGTGGCTTCTCATCTGTTACTTCTCCTGCTCTGTTTTAGAGAGGGTCACCAGTGTGGTGGTTAGGAGCAGGGCCAGATGGCCTAGGCTGGATACCCAGCTCAGCCTCTTC
>NW_007739575.1:25491-30608 GCF_000696425.1 Galeopterus variegatus | reverse complement strand
AGTTCTAGAGGCTTAATTCTATGCAGGTTCAAGTTATATATTTATTTTAGCATGTATGAAGTAAAAATAAAAACTAATTAATTTGTCATATTCTTGGGTCACAGCTATGGATAAGGCTATTTAAAAGGGGAGTTGATTTGAAGCAAAATATTAAATAAATAATGGTACTTACTGGGGGTACAAAGGCTTGGTAAAACCCAGGCAGGTGTCCAAGAGCTGGGAAACCTCCCTGGGGGATGCACAGGTGGCTCTCTTGGTGGAGAGGGGAGCTCGTGGATGTGGCCCTGCTTTCTCCCAGGGAAGGCGGCCCAGGCCCCAAACTGCCAGCACAGCCAGCGCATCTAGGAGCTGGGACAGGAGGCAGAGTGTGTGCAGGTGGAGCTGAGCGAAGGCCAGAGGCAGCTGCGGGAGCTTGAGGGCAAGGAGCCCCAAGATGCTGGCAAGCAGTTCCAGCTGCAGGAGTTCTGCAAGAGGGTCGCTGTGGCCCAGAGCCAGGTGCAGGTCAGTGCCTGGGCCTCAGGGGGTGGATGGTGGGAGCAACCTCTCAGGCTGGGGTTCCTGGGACCAGGACACATGGGCTCTGGGGCCAAAGCCCACTGTGGAACCTGTGCATGCTCAGGCCCTCTGGCTGGTGGCACTAACTCCCACCTGGCCTCCCAGGGTGAGGCTGGTATTGTTTAGAAGCTGGGAGTTGGCTCACTTCTAAACACAGCAGAGGCAGAGAGGCGGACCCTGCCTGAAGACCGTCTAGGAGGCCAATGAGAGGGTGAAGGGTGGGCATCTAAAGAAAATCTACCCTTCAGCATGCAGCTCTCCCTCCCTCAGTCCATCCCAGCCCATCCTTTCAGCTGTGCGTTTGCCTCCCCTACATCCCATCCTCCTGTCTATGTGTTCACCTAACCCACCCATCTGCTTAGCCATTTATCAGTTGATTGACCAACTGTCCACTTATCCATGTATCCATCCATCGTTCCATTCCTATTTATTGATTCATGCATTATCTGTCTGTGTTAGTTTGCTAGGGCTGCCGTGCAAAGTACTGCAGACTGGGTGGCTTAAGCAATAGAAGTTTAGTTTCTCACACTTCTGGAGGCTGGAAGTCCATGATCAAGGTGTTGGCAGGTCTGGCTACCTCTGAAGCCTCTCTACTTGACTTGCAGGTGTCCACCTTCTCACTGTGTCTTCACGTGGTGTTTCCTCTGTATGCACATCCCTGGTGTCCCTTCCTCTTCTCATAAGGACACCAGTTCTATTGGATTAGGACCCCATTTAATCTGAATTACCTCTTTAAAGGCCCTATCTCCAAATATAGTCACATACTGAGGTACTGGGGCTTAGGATTTCCACATTGGAATTTGAGGGGCGGGGGACACAATTCTGCCTGTAACAATGTTCGTCGTATGTTTACCTTTATGTGATCCCACCCACCTCTTCATCTGTCCACCACCCTTCCATCCATTTGTCTTTGCAGCTGTCCATCCATTCTTTATTCCTTTTTGTCCTCAGTTCAGGTGTCTAAGACACAGTACAGTCGAATGGCTGAGAGCACGGGCTCTGGTACCTGTCTGGGTTTGAATCCCAGCTCTTCCACTTACTAGCTGTGTGTCCTTAGTCAAGTTTCCTAACCTCTCTGTGCCTCAGTTTCCTAATCTATAAACTAGCGATAATAATAATTGCACTCTTTCATAGGTTTGTTAGGATCATTTAACACACACAGAGCATTTAGTGTAGTGCTGAGTACATGTCATGGTAGCTACCATTATTAGTGTTTTGTTGTCATTATTAGTCTATCATCCACTCACCCTTTTCCCTTTCTGTCTGTCCCTCTCTCTACTCATCTGTCCTTGTTGACTGCCAGGCACTATACCAGGCTCGCAGTAGCCCCTGTGCATGGCCTAGTGGAGACTGTGTGGGTCACAGGTGCTGAAGGAGAAGCAGGTGACAGAGCGGCTGGCATTGCTATTGGCCCAGAGTGAGAAGTGGCTGCAGGAGCTCGAGAGGAATATGCAGCTCATGCAGCAGCAGCAGGGGCAGCTGCAGTGGCAGCTTTGCAAGGAGACAGAGCAGAAGCGGTGCCTGGAGATGGAGATGAAAAAGCGGCAGCACTGCTTCAAGGTCAGGCTCATGGCTGAAGGGGGCACCCTGAGCCCGGGGCTCAGCCAGGGGAGGCCAGAAAGGGTTTGTCCTGGTCCCGACAGTCACAGCCACATGATCTTATAAAACAGGTCATGTAGACTCTCTGAGTTGGTTTTTTCATCTGAAAATGAGGAGCGTTATAGGAAACTCAAGCTAGGGTGAGACTTCAGAGAGATGAAAAATATAACGTGACTGGGATCTCGCAGGAACCAGACACATGTTTGCATCTGTTTTCTGGTCCCCAGAGAGGCTGAGGAGTGCTTTGCAGGGTTGTCTAGGGAGTGGGAAGGCCTTCCTGTGGGCTTCGGGGATCACTGGCAGGCTCTGGGGAGATGCTGGCACTGTAAACATCCCTGCCCACTGAGTTTCTGTCCCAGGAGCTGGAGCTGAAGCATGAGCAGCAGNAGGCCCTCTGGCTGGTGGCACTAACTCCCACCTGGCCTCCTAGGGTGAGGCTGGTATTGTATAGAAGCTGGGAGTTGGCTCAGTTCTAAACACAGCAGAGGCAGAGAGGCAGACCCTGCCTGAAGACCGTCTAGGAGGCCAATGAGAGGGTGAAGGGTGGGCATCTAAAGAAAATCTACCCTTCAGCATGCAGCTCTCCCTCCCTCAGTCCATCCCAGCCCACCCTTTCAGCTGTGCGTTTGCCTCCCCTACATCCCATCCTCCTATCTATGTGTCCATCTAACCCACCCATCTGCTTAGCCTTTTATCAGTTGATTGACCAACTGTCCACTTATCCATGTATCCATCCACCGTTCCATTCCTATTTATCAATTCATGCATTATCTGTCTGTGTTAGTTTGCTAGGGCTGCCGTGCAAAGTACTGCAGACTGGGTGGCTTAAGCAATAGAAGGTTAGTTTCTCACACTTCTGGAGGCTGGAAGTCCACGATCAAGGTGTCAGCAGGTCTGGCTACCTCTGAAGCCTCTCTACTTGACTTGCAGGTGTCCACCTTCTCACTGTGTCTTCACGTGGTGTTTCCTCTGTATGCACATCCCTGGTGTCCCTTCCTCTTCTCATAAGGACACCAGTTCTATTGGATTAGGACCCCATTTAATCTGAATTACCTCTTTAAAGGCCCTATCTCCAAATATAGTCACATACTGAGGTACTGGGGCTTAGGATTTCCACATTGGAATTTGAGGGGCGGGGGACACAATTCTGCCTGTAACAATGTTCGTCGTATGTTTACCTTTATGTGATCCCACCCACCTCTTCATCTGTCCACCACCCTTCCATCCATTTGTCTTTGCAGCTGTCCATCCATTCTTTATTCCTTTTTGTCCTCAGTTCAGGTGTCTAAGACACAGTACAGTCGAATGGCTGAGAGCACGGGCTCTGGTACCTGTCTGGGTTTGAATCCCAGCTCTTCCACTTACTAGCTGTGTGTCCTTAGTCAAGTTTCCTAACCTCTCTGTGCCTCAGTTTCCTAATCTATAAACTAGCGATAATAATAATTGCACTCTTTCATAGGTTTGTTAGGATCATTTAACACACACAGAGCATTTAGTGTAGTGCTGAGTACATGTCATGGTAGCTACCATTATTAGTGTTTTGTTGTCATTATTAGTCTATCATCCACTCACCCTTTTCCCTTTCTGTCTGTCCCTCTCTCTACTCATCTGTCCTTGTTGACTGCCAGGCACTATACCAGGCTCGCAGTAGCCCCTGTGCATGGCCTAGTGGAGACTGTGTGGGTCACAGGTGCTGAAGGAGAAGCAGGTGACAGAGCGGCTGGCATTGCTATTGGCCCAGAGTGAGAAGTGGCTGCAGGAGCTCGAGAGGAATATGCAGCTCATGCAGCAGCAGCAGGGGCAGCTGCAGTGGCAGCTTTGCAAGGAGACAGAGCAGAAGCGGTGCCTGGAGATGGAGATGAAAAAGCGGCAGCACTGCTTCAAGGTCAGGCTCATGGCTGAAGGGGGCACCCTGAGCCCGGGGCTCAGCCAGGGGAGGCCAGAAAGGGTTTGTCCTGCTCCCGCCAGTCACAGCCACATGATCTTATAAAACAGGTCATGTAGACTCTCTGAGTTGGTTTTTTCATCTGAAAATGAGGAGCGTTATAGGAAACTCAAGCTAGGGTGAGACTTCAGTGAGATGAAAAATATAACGTGACTGGCATCTCGCAGGAACCAGACACATGTTTGCATCTGTTTTCTGGTCCCCAGAGAGGCTGAGGAGTGCTTTGCAGGGTTGTCTGGGGAGTGGGAAGGCCTTCCTGTGGGCTTTGGGGATCACTGGCAGGCTCTGGGGAGATGCTGGCACTGTAAACATCCCTGCCCGCTGAGTTTCTGTCCCAGGAGCTGGAGCTGAGGCATGAGCAGCAGCAGAAGATCCTGAAGATCAAGACAGAAGAGATCGCAGCGTTCCAGAGGAAGAGGCGCAGTGGGAGCAATGGCTCTGTGGTGAGCCTGGAGCAGCAGCAGGTGGGGCTGGGCTGAGCCTGCATCCCCGAGAGGTCCTGCAGCCTGGCAGGGCAGCCCTGGCTGGTTGCCAGGGTCCCCTGGAGGCCAGCTGGTGGGAACACTATTCTCCCCATTGGACTGTGGGTGGCAGTCCCACAGCCAGAGGTGGGAACTGAGTTCTCTCCCCACCTCCCCACTTTCCCTCAGAAGATCAAGGAGCAGAAGAAGTGGCTGGACCAGGAGATGGAGAAGGTCCTGCAGCAGCGCCGGGTGCTGGAGGAGCTGGGGGAGGAGCTCCCCAAGCAGGAGGCCATCATGGCCAAGAAGGAGGCCCTGATGCAGGAAAAGACAGGGCTAGAGAGCAAGTACCTGCGGTCCAGCCAGGTGAGGCCCTACCAGGTGAGGTCCTAACAGGTGATGTCCCTGCCAGGCAAGGACCTGTAATGGTGAGGTCTAGCTAGGTGAGGTCCCCCCAGGTGATAACCCTGCCAGGTGAGTTCCTGCTAGGCGAAGTCTTACCAGGTGATGTCCCCACCAAGTGAGGTCTAGACAGGTTAGGTTTTTCTAGTTGATGT
>NW_007739575.1:23332-23951 GCF_000696425.1 Galeopterus variegatus | reverse complement strand
TTCCCATCACTCTCCGGTTCAGTCATCTCAGTGATAGGCCACCCTACCCCACCCCCACTCTGCTTTTGCCAGGACATCCCTTCTTGCTAGAAGGTCCTCAGCCCTCTGCTTGTCTGTGTCCTCCTCTGGGCCATCTCTGGGGGCTCCTTCTCTGGTCCCTTTGGCCCCTACTCCCCGGGCTTCTGTGAACTAAGAGTCAGGCATCCCCCTGAGCAGAACATCTGGATTGTAGATTTCCTGAGGGAAGGACCCACGTGATCTTCAGCATCGAGAGATTAGGCTGGGCTGTTCCTGCCACCCCTGTGAGGATGGTGCCCGTTCCTTCCCTGGCGGTACTGCCCACAGGACCTCAATGAGGACATTGTGTGAGTGTCCAGCCGGCTGGAGCACCTGGAGAAGGAGCTGTCGGAGAAGAGCAGGCAGCTGCAGCAGGGCAGTGCCCAGAGCCAGCAGCAGATCCATGGGGACATTAACAGCCTGCACCAGGAGAAGGACTTGCTGCTGAAGCAATGCCTGGAGATCGACAGCAAGCTGAGGCAGGGCATCCTGCTGTCGCCCGAGGTACGCCTGCAGGCATCTGCCCAGCTTGGCCCTCTGCCTCGGCCCTCCACTCCCATCA
>NW_007739575.1:22151-22812 GCF_000696425.1 Galeopterus variegatus | reverse complement strand
CCATTCCGTGTAGGGTCTTCTCAGCTTCCCAAGTGTGGGTCACTCCAGAGGGTGTGCACTTGAACAAGCAGCCCCTTACCAGTGCCCCACACTCACCCTGGGTTGGGGCTGTGACAGGGAGCAGGGGGCACTTCTCTCTTGATGTGCTGACTCCACTCCCGGGGCAGGGGACACATAAGGCTCAGGTGTGGCTAAGTGTTGACTGTTGTATTGTTGTGAGGCCCCCTCCCACAAGAAATGCACGTACACACCACTCATGCAGAAAAGGGCAGTTTATTCACTCCAGCTGGCCAGCGTCCGTCTCCCAAGGTGCAACCAAGGAAGAGTGGCATCCAGCTTTGGTCTTGTGGGGTTTTTAAAGACACAAACTACATCCTGTTGGCACACGGGTTTGTCCGGGTGCACAAAGCAAGGTAGGGAGCTAGGTCACAGAGGCCAAGAATGAGCCATTCGAGCAATCAAGCATACAAGTTTTCATTGTGTATGGTTTCTGTTCCCATGTAATAATTCACTGTGTATGGCTTCTGTTCCTATGCAATTGTTTTTTGTTTCTATGAAAAGGTCAATGATTTCTCATGCAGAAGAGAGGGTAGTCTGCAGGTCAGACAGGGCAAAATGGAGTTACTTAGGTTAAGCAAGCAATTCTACAGAAGCAGATAGC
>NW_007739575.1:20378-21440 GCF_000696425.1 Galeopterus variegatus | reverse complement strand
GTAACTTTGTAGTGATGTCTGCCATGGTACCACAGTAGAAGTTGGCCAACACATGCTGTCACTGGTTGAGGACTACCAGGATGAAGGGGACCAGTGGCAGGGCTGAACCTGGCTGGGTCCCGTGACAGGTGGGGACGCTCCCAGAGGAGCAGTACCTGCAGCAGATCATCTTCTTGGAGCTGGAGATGCAGCTGGAGGAGCAGCAGAGCCTGGTGTACTGGCTGGAGGTGGCCCTAGAGCGGCAGTGCCTGGAGATGGACCGCCAGCTGACCCTGCAGCACAAGGAGCACAAGCAGAACATCCAGCTGCTCCTCCAGCAGAGCTGAGGTGCGCGGCCCTATCTCACTCCCAGGCCACAGCCGCCCTGCCCTGCCCGCAGCTCCTCACCCATGTCCTCTGCCCTTCTACTCCAGACCACCTCGGCAAAGGGTTGGCAGACAGCAAGAGGCAGTATGAGGCCTAGATCCAAGTTCTAGAGAAGGAATTGGGCCACCACATGTGGATAAACCAGGAACTAAAACAAGCTCAGCAGTGTGAATGCCGTGGGCCAGAGCAGGGGTAATTTTTATCTGCTGGCCCAGCCTTTGGCCTGTTTTGCTCCAAAGTCAGGCTTATTCCTTTGTTTTGGGGAAGGCTTTGAAACCACCTTTATCTCTTATTGGCTCATTTCACAGGTTGCTTATTGGGCTGGGGCATTGGGAAGCTAGGACTTCAGGAAGGTGCTGATATCTCCATGTCTAACGAGGACACGCTTTCTTGGTGACAGGTGGGGAGAAGAAGAGCCTCTGCCTGGAGAACAGACAACCCCCTGGAGGTGAAGATGAGCCCCACACAGTGCCTGAGCTTCTCTGGCAGCCTCCTCTCACTGAGGGAGCCCCCAGTGCCTGGGAGGAGATGCGGGACTTGGTCCATGCTCCGTTACCCTTGACGTGGTAACGCTCAAAGCCTGTGCGGCAAGGAGCAAGCCTCCCCGGAGGAGCTGAGGCAGTGGGAGGCGGCCAAGCCCTAGTGGGGCAGGTGCTGCCTGTGGGGGAGTTTGGCCTGCCCTGGACCTTTGGGACT
>NW_007739575.1:18446-18794 GCF_000696425.1 Galeopterus variegatus | reverse complement strand
TTTATTCTGCTGCCTGATGCAGTCTTTAGTTTTGTGTACAGGGATTCACAGTTTACAAAGTACTGCCCATGTATAGTGCCCCACCTTACAGCAGCTCTGAGAGGGACCTCGTGCATGGCTCCTTTCTCCATTTTCACAAGCAAGGCACAGAATAGCCCTCTGACTTACCAAGGTCATGGATGGGGTGGGGCTGGAATGGGATCCCAGTCTTACAATTCCTTGTCTGGTTTCCTGACTCCCAGGCTGCGTGAGTTACAGCACTAGCTACACCGCCATCCATGTCACCTTTCCCAGCCTCTCCAACAAAGGATAGGGCCTGGGGGTGGATAGATTCCATGAAGAGAATTT
>NW_007739575.1:16763-17269 GCF_000696425.1 Galeopterus variegatus | reverse complement strand
CCCTGGAACAGCAGTGGAGACTGGGTCAGAGCCTGCAGACCACTGGTGGAGAGGGCACTCCACACAGCACAGCCAGGAGGTGGGACGGAGCCTAGAGAGATCCCACACGGTAAGTGCAGCCCCACGGGACCCCGAGCAAGGAAGCCCAGCCGTCCCCACTCCAAATGCCTCCTCACCAAACACACGTGGCAAGTGGTTTCCAAAACAAACTCACCAGAAACCAACACCTCATCGTCCCCCATGGAGGGGAGCTGGCACTTGAACTTAGTGATCTCTCCTCACACCTACTAACTTCTGCATCTTCTNCCATACTTGGCATTCCCCAAGGCCCTTCCAGAGTCTCTTTGCCTGGCAACCTTGAGTGAACTCCAGAGATTCACCCACAGGAGAGGAGCTTGATCCTGGTAAAACTCTCCAGGACCTTTAACAAACAAATTACCTCTGCAGTCTTTGCACTGAGAAGGTGTTTTCCCCTGGAACAGCAGTGGAGACTGGGTCAGAGCCTG
>NW_007739575.1:13937-14679 GCF_000696425.1 Galeopterus variegatus | reverse complement strand
CTTCCAGGATCAGAGGTCTTTATACACCACTTCCCAGTTTTAGAAGGGGGTGCAGGGGGGACAGAATCAGATGTAGCTATCTGTGAGATTTGTAAGGGGAGTTGAGGGAGCAGGATAAAAGAGAGATGCAGCTACACTGGATGACACCTGGGGCTCTTTCCAATCCAGTTCTCCAGGGGGAGAAGACTCTATTCAAGATTTCCTAAATGGACTCTTTTTGGAAATATCACATAAAGGAGAAGTAAATAGTTTCTTTGGAGAAACAGGTAGGGAAGAAATCATAGTTGTGCTCCTTGGATTCTTTGTGGTTTTGACAACTTTATCCTTTAGTTCCTGTGCTGGGTCCTCTGCCTGAGAAGCTCTGGGGACACGGGGCTGCTGGCATTTTTGATTCTGAGGTGTGCCTGTGAAGGTTGCTGCTCTCAGAGGTGTACTGAGAGATTATCTGACAGGAGTCAGACACTAACTTCTGGGCTGGGCAGTTGACGGAGTTGCTGGACAGGAGGGACTTTCTGGACTGGAATTCACTGAATGTAGCCAAGTACAATTCAGCAAAAACCCAGGTGGTTGAGCACCTTGCCTTTTGGGAGTTCCTGGTATCTTCTTTTCAAGAGGAGAGGCATCTTCTGCAAAGGAGTATCCTTTTTGAGGAGTGACTTGATTCTGATGGTGAATCACAGACATGTGAGGAGAAGCATTTTAAGGACTCCTTAAAAATGGTCTGCTCTGCAAGGGATTTTTG
>NW_007739575.1:11072-11947 GCF_000696425.1 Galeopterus variegatus | reverse complement strand
GTGGTTCTCAAATCCTTCCCCAGAGCTCTGTGTCCTCCCCTCATCTCTAAGCAGTTTACTGGGTCTCCAAACAAAGATTATTACTTTTGAACACAAGGGTTCCACTTTAGGAAATCTTAGAAAACCTTGCATTGGCAGACAGGGAGTCTACAGAGCTTTAGGCAAAGTGAACATTGTAAACAAAGTCAGATGAACATTTCAGGAAAATCACTGACCTCTGAGTGGAGGAAGGATTTAAGAGGGAAAAGGCTCCTGAAATGTTCCAGGTAGAACCAAACTAGGGCAGGAATAGCAGCGATGGAGAAGAGGGTGTGGGTACAAGAAACAGTTTGTAAGTAAAATGGACAGGACTTGATTGATTGGCTGTGTCCCCAGAGGGAGAAGTCAAGGGTGACTCCCAGGTTTCTACATGGGTGACTGGATTGAGTGGGCAATGAAAAGGAAACAGATGAATGCTTGTTACACATTTCAGAAAGACACATGTGGAGTGTATAATGTAAATGGTAGATGAAGCCAAGAGAGTAGATNAACTGGGGAGAAAAATCCCACCTAATTACATCAGCAACTGCAATGATTGTTGCCTTCCTGAATTTTAATAAGACTGCATATTACCCCCAGTTCCTGTGTTAGGAAATGTAGGCAACTGAAAAATTTAATTTGTAAATATAAGTATAAAAATACATTGACTATCCAGGCTAATCATGGGTATAAGAAGGAAGAAAAAGACAAACAGATATCGCCTTCTACCTGAGATATTTGTGTGTAGGATCTGGTTGTATGGTGGAAATTATGGGTAATTTCCCCTAGAATGAGTGTGCTACCAATAATGATAGTGTGGACAACCAGTTGTAAGATCCAAGGGATGACTGACAGAT
>NW_007739575.1:8694-8917 GCF_000696425.1 Galeopterus variegatus | reverse complement strand
AAAAAAAGTAGGTAATACCATCTTCTCCTTTTTCAGGGGACTCTTCAACAATATCAATATCAGGACCAGGATCAGAGGACCTTGGAAAACAAGCACAAGGATTATTCAATACCCCTCATAATCAACATGCATGGAAGAGACAGCTTCTTATCTAACCAGGTACCACTGTTCACGGGGTTTGATAACACCAGTGTTGGTAAGCACTCTCATCCATGATTATTGT
>NW_007739575.1:5812-6498 GCF_000696425.1 Galeopterus variegatus | reverse complement strand
AAAAAAAAAAAAGTATATATGCCTTCTAACCCACCAATTTCACTTCTCACAATTTATACTATAAACTTGCACAGGTGTGTAAAATCTGCACACAAATAGCGTCAAGATGAACTTAGAGAAAATTAGTGTTAAAGAATAAGTATGATTTGTAACAATGAATATGCTAATAAATCATAAAAAATAAATTGTAAAAAAATAAAAAGGGATAAACTATTGATACATGCAACAACATGGATAAATCTCAAAATAATAATGCCAGCTGAAAGAGGCCAGACAATAGTACATTCTATACAGTCTTCCCACAAATGCTCTTTGGTTANAAAAAAAATGAAATCCTGCCATTCTCAGCAACATGGATGAACTTAGAGAAAATTATTATTACGTTGCATGAAATTAACCAGGCACAGAGAGAGAAATACTGCATGTCCTCACTCAAAAGTGGGAGCTTAAAATTAAAAATAAAACTGGGAAAGAAAGATACAACAATCACAATGATACACTGAACTTTCAAAAGGAAAGAACAGAACTAAGGTTAACACAGGTGGGAAAAGGGGAGGGAGAGAGGGGTAAGGGAGGAATTGGTAAAGGGCCACAAAAAATGATTACATTGTATAATGTTGAATAAACTAATTATCCTGATTTGAGCATCACATATTGCACACAGGTATTGATATTCAACTTTGTAC
>NW_007739575.1:1566-4198 GCF_000696425.1 Galeopterus variegatus | reverse complement strand
TGGTCAAAAGTCAACTTTTTCAGAACTCAAGATTAACTAAAGGTTTGTAACAGTCTAAGGAGTATTTATTCAAGAAAAATAGCTGAATCTCAGTAAATACGGTGAGCTATGTGGAGCTTTAACTTGCCCAAGTCCCACCCCCCTCTCCCAGCCCTGTGGTAGCCTTGAAAACCAATAGTCCACAACCACACTGAAAACCAACAATCCAGCAGCCTCTGGATGGGGCAGATGGGGTTGGACCTCCTCCAAAGCCTCATTCCCAGATAACTGTCATCATTTGACTTGTCTGGCAGTCCTTTGGCAAATCCTACTCACAAGGCTACTGTCTACTGGATCTGACTCAGAACTCACCCAGTGCAAACCACCTTTTCCCTGAACCCTTACTGAAAACAATCAGCAGCAATTGTTAAACATCACAGCTGCCTGAGGTGGTAATAGCATTTGGGGCAAACAACAAACTGACCAAAAGTTTAACAGGGAAAATTGGGAAACGAGATGTCCATGGGGAATTTTACCTCTGACACATTCCTGGCCACTGAAAAGTCTATATGCATATGTAGAACTGTGTGTTTGCTAAGAATTGACCTGAGAAGACCCTACGCTGTCACCTCTGGCTAACCTTGAGGCTCTGGGAAAGCAGAAAACGAAGTGGAGTTGTAAACTGCCTGGCTGAATGTTGAAGGCTTGACTCGACATGCACACAGGGTCCCCTCAGCAGAGGTTATGAAACTTATGGGACTCAGTCATTTAAGGAAATCTCTGTCCAGTCATTAGCGGACCACTAAGACAACTGAGCAAAGGCTTCCGTGGGCATGCATGACAAAGAATACAGACTTTAAAGAATTAGTTAAGGAAAGTCACTAAACAAACAAAAGCAACAACAATAAGAACAAACTCTGGGTGGGTGGGTGGGTCTGACTGTCAGAGTTACCTCATTATATTATTTAAAATGTCTAGTTGTCAACAAAATTATGAGACATGCAAAGAAACAAAAAAGTATGGCCCATACACAGGAAAAAGAAAATCAGTCAATAGAATCTGTTCCTGTGGGCGTTCAGACATTGGATTTACTAGATCCACACTTTAAGTCTGCTATATTAAATATGTTCAAAGACCTAAAGAAAATCATATCTAAAGAACTAAAAAATGTATGAGACTAATGACTTGCCAAATAGAGAATATCAGTAAACAGAAATCATGAAAAGGACCCAAATAGAAATCCTAGAATTTAAAAGTACAACAACCAAAATGAAAAGTTCGTTAGAAGGACTCAACATGGGGCCGGCCCGGTGGCGCACTGCTACAGTGCGCCGCTTGGGAGTGTGGCGGTGCTCCCGCCGAGGGTTTGGATCCCACATACAGACCGGCCACTCACTGGCTGAGCAAGGTGCGGGTGCAACACTGAGGGTTGCGATCCGTTGACGGTCACGAAAAAAGACAAAAAAAAAAAAAAAAAAAAAAGAAGGACTCAACAGATTTGAGATGGTAAAAGAATTAACAAATTTGGAGACAGATTAATTGAGATATCCAGTCTGAGAAACAGGAAGAAAAAAGAATCAAGAAAAATGAAAACAGTGTCAGACACCCATGGGACACCATCAAGCATAATGACATACACAGACTGGAGTCCCAGAAGGGAAGGAGAGAGAGAAAGGTACAGAAAGAATATTTGAATGGTCAAAAATGCCCCAAATTTGATGAAAGACATTACACATCCAAGAAATTTAATATACCCAAGTAGAATAAAGTCAAAGAGGTCCAAACTTAGAAAAATCATAATCAAACTATCAAAAGTGAAAAAGAAAATCTTGAAAGTAGCCAGTGCAGCAATTCACGATGTACATAGTCTCCTCGATAAGATTAACAACACATTTCTCATCAGAATTCAAAGTGCTGAGAGAAAAAAGGCTGTCAACCAAGAATTCTATACCCAATAAAACCACCATTCAAAAATGAAGGAAAAATTAGCACATTCTCAAAAACAAAACAAAACAGATTTGTCACTAGCAGACCTACCCTATAACTAATAATAAAGGGAGTCCTTCAGGCTCAAAGGAAAGGGCACTAGAGTGACTTGGTCTACGTGAAGAATTAAAGAGTATTGGCAAAGGTAACTATACAAGTCAATATAAAAGACAGTACAAAAGTACTTTTTGTTTGTAACTTGTTTCCAACCTGTGATTTAAAAGATAAAGCAATAATTATAAATCTGTGTTAATGGGAATACAATGTATTGAGGTGCTGTTTGTATAGCAGCACAAAGGAGGGATAGAAAATGGAACTATATAGGAACAAATGTTTTTTAAACTACTGAAAATTAAGTTGGTATGAATTTGAACTAGGTTGCTGTAACCTAAGATATTAATTGTAATCCCCAGTGGGAGTAAGGTCATGCAGGATGGTGAGAAGAAAGCTCTAGAGGCCAGTCCCTGTACCTAAACAACTAGCAAACTAGAAAAAAAAAAGATCAGAATCAACCATTTCGGAATTCTGGAACCCAAGTGGACACTTATAACAACGTGGAAAGTGCTTGATAAAGGGAGAGGCTGCTGATCTTTAGTAAGAATGTGATATGCATGAACCAGCTATTCCTCTTTCCTCAGTGCACTGTAGAGGGGATGGCAGCCCACAT
>NW_007739575.1:0-438 GCF_000696425.1 Galeopterus variegatus | reverse complement strand
AATGAAGACATTTCCAGATAAACAAAAGCTGAGGGAGTTCATTACTGGTAAAACTGCCCTACAAGAAAAGCTAAGGGAGTATACTCAGGCTAGAATGAAAGGACACTAGATAGCAACTCAAAATCATAAAAAGAAATAAAGGACACTGGTAAAGGTAACTATGTAGGAAAATATAAAAGCCAGTAGTATGGTATTTTTGGTTTGTAACTCCTCTTTTTTTCCTATATGATATGATTTAAAAGGCAAATGTATAAAACAAAATTACAAATCTACATTAATGGGACATGATTTATAAATGTGTTTTCTATGACAATAATAGTATAAAAGGGAAGGGACAGAAATATATAGAAGCAGAGAGAAGGACCAGAACAACTAACAGGCAGCTAAATATTGACGGGTGCATCTGCGGGAGAGTATGGGAGTACAGCAGGAGACTGA
>NW_007739574.1:33948-35417 GCF_000696425.1 Galeopterus variegatus | reverse complement strand
TCTGCCCCACCTTGATTGGATTATTGGGTTGTAGAACTTAAGAAATTGCTATTTCTTTAAATTTAAAAAAAAACAAAAACAAAAAGCAGGGGCGTAAGGAATGTATGTGTATGGGAAAAACTTTTATTTTTCATTACAGTATATATAAGGAATAAGTAATCAAGTCAGAAGCCCAAAGTGTGACCACTCACAAAAGGGCCAGACAGAAAACAAAAACTTTCAGTAAGGAGAGAAATCAACTGAATTTATTTAATTGACAGCTGACCAAGGACATCTGCTATATCAAGTAGTGATCAATTTCAGAAAAAGACTCTATTCACATTACATGTGTGTGTCACAAATGAGATTCTCAGTAGGATTATTTAATAAATTAAAAGTAGAAGTTTTGGAAGAACTCAGAAACATTCTCATTATATTGCAGAAATTTACTTTACATTATTATAGCATTTTATCAGCACCACACTCTCCCAATTCTACCATAACATTTTAGTTGTTACATTTTTATATCTTTCAATGAAGGCAATAAAAATATGTCATTTTCAAAAATTACTTATAATCCCAACAGAAATATTCATTTTAAATTTTTTAAGAGAATATATGTTGTCATATTTAGTCTAACAATATTTTTTTATTTTACATACTGTTTGGATCATTGTAAATATCTATTGAAGAGAAAATCTGAAAAATGCCTTGCTCAAGAATTATTTAGTAGTGCATCAATACTTTTTTTAAACAAGGATTTATACAGGCTGAACCTTTCTTAAAAGAATATAAGTAAAAGAGATTTAAAATGTTTACATCTGAAAAGAAGAGTTCATTCATGTTACAAAGGATTAGCAATTTGGTGATTGCAGTTTTCAGATTTATTCTTAAGTATGGACTTTAAACAAATAAGTGGAGTCAGTCTTTAAAGTGCTCATTAACCATCCTGATGATCATAATTAATAACTAAAACAAGCATACCTAGTATAAATGTTTTTATTCATTCATTTAACAATATATTAGGTCCCTACTATGTGCAAAACACAAGACTGGATATTATAATTTACTTAAACAGAGAGAATATGAAAAGAATCATGGAAGTTTTCCTGAAAAAGATTTATTACTTTATCACTTTTCTCAGTGAACCTAAATCTTCCTTGTTTCTTAGGCTGTAAATAAAGGGGTTTAGCAGGGGTATTATAATTGTGTAGAACAGTGAATACATTTTATCCTGGTATTTATCTCGGCCAGACCCAGGACGTACATACATGAAGAAGAGTGTGCCATAGAACAAGTGGACAGAGAGCAGATGGGCACAGCATGTGGAGAAGGCTTTGCTCCTGCCTTTCTCAGGCTTCTTTTTCAGGATGGCATAGAGCACACGAGTATAAGAAACTATGATGGTCATAAAAGTAAAAGCCTGTATAAGGGCCGGCCCGGTGGCGCACTGCTACAGTGCACCGCTTGGGAGCGTGGCGGCGCTCCCG
>NW_007739574.1:11775-33452 GCF_000696425.1 Galeopterus variegatus | reverse complement strand
GGTTGCGATCCGTTGCCGGACACGAAAAAAGACAAAAAGGAAAAACAAAAGCCTGTATAAAAGCACTAATGCATTAATAGAAGTGTCAGTGCAAGAAATTGTATATAGTGACAGGATTTCACAGTAGAAATGATGTATTATTTTGGACCTGCAGAAGGTTAATCTAAACAATAATCCCACATTAATTTTGGGATGTAGAAAACCAATTGCATATGAAATACTTATCAACAATGTGCAGAGTATGCTGGTCATCACCACTGGGTAAAGTATGGGGTTGCATATGGCTACATAGCAGTCATAGGCCATTGCTACCAGAAGGAAGCATTCTGTGTTTGCACTAGAAGCAAAAATATAAAATTGGGTGATGCACTCAGCCAGAGGTATCATATGATACTCAGATTAGAAATTTACAAGCATCTTGGGAGTCACCGAGGATGCAGACCAAGCATCTGCAAAGGCTAAACTGTCAAGGAACAAGTACATGGGGGTGTGAAGGTGAGGGTCCCTCCAGATGACAGCATTCAGTCCAAGGTTGCCCACCATGGTGATGAGGTAGACCATGAAGGACACCAGGAGCAGGAGCAGCTGCAGCTCTGGACGATCTGTTAGTCCTGTGAGGACAAACTCCATCACCTGTGTCTTGGTTGTGTCTATCATATTTACTCAGACTGATCACTGCAATGAGAGAGTTAATAAAGAAGAATATGAATCAAGGTTCATGTGAAATAACATTGGCATCCCATTGCAATTCCTGTGTTACAGTTCTTCTTTACTCAACAAGTATAAAGGTACAGTGTTTCTACTTTTAGCACACACATATGATTATTAAATATATTACAAATCGGGCCGGCCCGGTGGCGCACTGGAGAGTGAGCCACTTGGGAGGGCGGTAGCGCTCCCGCTGAGGGTTCGGATCCCATGTGGAGACCGGTTCCCACTCACTGGCTGAGCGCGGTGCGGGCGCAACACCGAAGGTTGCGATCCCGTTGCCGGTCCCCGGTACAGGCGCGACACCGAGGGTTGCGATACCGTTACCGGTCAGTAAAAAAGACAAAAAGGAAAAAAAATATATTACAAATAATTTTGAGATGTAAAGTTTTTTTAAGAATATTACTTGAAAAAAAAAAGAATATTACTTGAAGGGTTATGGAGGAGGGTGTAGATGCCAGCTTACCAGTCCTATAACCTGTCACTCATAAATACCTTAAAATTGAATGTATTAACAGTGAAGTATTATATAAAATTAAGCATAAAATTTTCACAGTCTACTTATATTTTATGGTAAGACTTCAGAAAATAAGTCTTTGGTTTAGGTTCTAAAGTGTTTTCTCACTTTCTCAGGAACATTCACATCTATTTTGCAAAAAATAAAAATTACCTCTAAAAGAGATCTTCAAAAAGTTAATGGGATAGATATATTATGAAAAACTATGCATTAATTTCAAAATTTTTTGCACCAAAATAAACTTGTGCCAACTTGTTATGTTTGAACAGGACTACTATGAGGCCCTAAGAAGCAGATCAGTTTAAAAAGAGTCCCTATCAGAGCAACATGAATTCTGATAAAATTGAAGCAAGTATAAACATCAAATTTATGGTGAAGCATGTGTGGAAGAGTGATGGAATCACTGATGAAAAGTTTATGGGGACAATACCCCCAAGGAAATCAGCAATCTACAGGTGGATAATGCATTTTAAGAAACAAGATGGTGAAGACGAAGCCCACAGCTGCAGACCATGCACATCAATATGCAAGAAAAAAACCTAATCTTGTGTGTGCCCTAGTTGAAGAGGAATGTCAATTTACAACAGGAACAATAGCTAATACCATAGACAGCTCAATTGATTCAGTTTACACAATTTTGACTGAAAAATTAAAGTTGAGCTAATTTTTTGTTCGATGGATACCAAAAGCATTGTGCCTAGATCAGCTGCAGACAAGAGCAGAGCTTTCAATGGATTGCTGAAACAAGTTAGATCAAGATTTTGAAGCATTTCCTCAAAGATTCATAGCAGAAGATGAAACATGCCTTTACCAGTACGATCCTGAAGACAAAGCACAATCAAAGCAATGGCTACCAAGAAGTAGAAGTGGTCCAGTCAAAGAAAAAGCAGGACTGGTCAGGAACAAAGGTCATGGCAACAGTTTTGGAGGGATGCTCAAGGCATTTTTCCTGTTGACTTTCTGGAGAGCCAAAGAACGATAACATCTCTTTATTTCCAAAGTCTTTGAAGAAAGTTAGACAAAGCTTAAGCAGGAAATTACCCAGGAAGACCATGCACATCAATATGCAAGAAAAAAACCTAATCTTGTGTGTGCCCTAGTTGAAGAGGATCATCAATTTACAACAGGAACAATAGCTAATACCATAGACAGCTCAAATGATTCAGTTTACACAACTTTGACTGAAAAATTAAAGTTGAGTTAATTTTTTGTTCGATGGATACCAAAAGCATTGTGCCTAGATCAGCTGCAGACAAGAGCAGAGCTTTCAATGGATTGCTGAAACAAGTCAGATCAAGATTTTGAAGCATTTCTTCAAAGATTCATAGCAGAAGATGAAACATGGCTTTACCAGTGCGATCCTGAAGACAAAGCACAACCAAAGCAATGGCTACCAAGAAGTAGAAGTGGTCCAGTCAAAGAAAAAGCAGGACTGGTCAAGAGCAAAGGTCACGGCAACAGTTTTGGAGGGATGCTCAAGGCATTTTTCCTGTTGACTTTCTGGAGAGCCAAAGAACGATAACATCTGTTTATTTCCAAAGTGTTTGAAGAAAGTTAGACAAAGATTAAGCAGGCAATTACTCAGGAAAGCTTCACCAGAGAGTCTTCCACCACAGCAATGCTCTTGCTTATTCCTCTCATCAAACGAGGGCAATTGTATGAGAATTTTGATTGGAAATCATTAGGCATCCACCTTACAGTCTTGATTGGCTCTTTCTGATTTCTTTTTGTTTGCTAATCTTAAAAAATCTTTTTTTTCTTCACTTAATATTGTAAAAAAGATGGCATTGACATGGCTAAATTTCCAGGATCCTCAGTTCTTTAGGGATGGACGAAATGGCCAGTATCATCACTTACAGGTGTCTTGAACTTGATGGACCTCACATTGAGAGATAAAGTTTATATTTTTTAGTTTTATCTTTTCATTTAATTTTCCACTAACCTTTTGAAGTCCCCTTATATATCTGGTAGTAAAGATATATCTCATTCTTTCCTCCAAGTCATTAATGGGTTGATAACAGCACAGCAAGTTAAAATCCCATTTTCACTGTTTTCTATCCATTAGCATTATGTTAGCTGGTTATGTGTTCCTCAAAATCATCCCCAAAGTTCTAATCTACTCATTTGATTATACATTCCTCAAAAGCCACCATATTTCTCTTTAAAAATTTTCTCCCAAAATCTCCTATATAAACACAATTTATTCACTTCATCCACAAATATTTAGTACCTCTCATGTTAGAGCAATGTCATTCTGAACTCAGGCACACATAGACCTGTATGTAACTCTGCTGTAAAGCCTGTGATGGTACAATGACCCCTATTTTAAGCATAGGGAAAAAACAAAGACAATACCCAGCTTATTTGCAGACTTGAGATACATCTAAGAGCTATCATTAAATATGCCAATGTAGACAATTATCATCCAGTTGTCTAAGATTATCTTTTAATAACTATTTCAGAAGCACATAATTTTAAAGAGATTGTAGACATTTTTCCTATCCTGATTTTTCTGATATTACAACTTATTCTCTATTAGAGTGGAATGAAACATTATAAAAAACATGATAGTGAAAAGAATGGCCAGTGTCTTGAAAATCTGTATCCAATTAAAATGACAAAAAATTATAAATTGTATTTTAATAGAAAATTAAATGAGGAGAAAATTTGGACCACAGTTGTAGGCAATGACTAACAGGCAAGGCAGAAAGAAAACCCAATCTAAAAATGTATTCATTGATTTTATAAACCTGGGAATTAAGTGAAAAGGCCAGATTCCATGGAAAGCCTGGGGCCAAAAAAATCAAAGTTGGGATTATCACAATACACTTCTTTAATGATAAACTATGCGCACTTCTAGGTGTGTTTTATGTATTCAGATCCCTACCATAGTGATCTAAAGCAGGAGCTGCCCACTTAGAAACAACAGACCTAAATACAAGTATATAATGATTCCACGGAATATTTTCAAGTCTTGAGTTCACAGCTCCTGAGCTTTAACAAGGCCAGGCAAGTGGGTGTCCTACCAAGATATACTTTTACTTCTGTAAACCAGTCACCAACCTGTATAGACCTATCTAAAGTCTTCACCCCAAGCCTGTGCTGGCATGAAACTAATTTCTTAAAGCATTTTCTTTGTAACTCAAAAATAAGGCACAATATGGAAAATTTAAGAAAGATGAGGTTCATGAAAATGCAATTTTGACAAGAATAATCTTTGATAAGTAAAAATGTGTAAAATAATTAAAATATTTTATGTGAGGTTACTTCAAAAAGTTTGTGAAAAAATGGAATTAAAAGAATACAATTCTTGCCATGAACTTATTGAAGACCCTCATATAGAAAGGCACCTTTAGGTTTAGAGTTTTTTCTCCCTTAAATAGAAAGAGAATAGAAAAACAAAATAATTGCTTGAGGTTTTTATTACTTCCAAAATGCACCTACTGAGAAACTGGTAATGTTTGCAGTAATTATTGAGTATGAATACTGTGGTCAAATTACCAAAAGTTCCACATTAGCTTTATTTTACACCTGCCAAGCATACAATAATGAAGCCTGATTCTCTGCAGATGTGGTGAACTGTTCTGCATTATTTCCAGGAAGTACTACATAGAACAAGAAACACATGAGGAGAAAGACCTAGACTCCCCTAAGAAGACCCATTATCTCCACGATCCTTACTTATTAGAAAATCTTCATGTTTATGGGAGGTTTCCAAAGTAAAGGTCAGAATAATTTTTATTTTTTGAAGTCACTGATAAAATACTAAATAGATTAGATATAAAAGTCATTATTATTCTGATGGAGAAAACATTAACTGAAACATACCAAAATTTTAGAATATTTGAGTTTTAACTCTACCTCTAAATTTCTAAGTGGTTATGCCAAAACCACTTTATTAACCTTGTTTTAAGGTTTGCATCTGTAATGCATTGGGTTTTCCAAGTTACATCTCCACCCACAGTCTGTGAGACTGTGACTCTTTTCTGCTAGTTAATAGACAGCATAGCACAGTGGTTAAGTATCACATGAGTTCTAATCTTCATTCGACAAATATATAGCTTTATATCCATAAAGATTCAGAGGAATTTAGCAAAATGTTTATTTAGCTTTTCAGTTCAGGATTGCTTTCTCTTCCATTTCTAGATAAATCATATTAAAAAAACATACATTATACGAAGTTATACGAGAAAACAAATTTCTGTAATCTCACCACTCATTGATAAATACAGTTAACTTTTTGGTGTATATTCTCCCGCATTTTACCGATGCATCTACCTGTATCTGTGTGTATTTATATATGTTTTAAAAATGAAATTATGGTACTATTATACATAATCTTTCAAAAACTGCTTTTAAGTTAATAACATGTCATTTATTTTTTATCATTAATATGAAAAACATGTTTTCTTCTATCCACATAATTTTTCATGAAAATCTATAATTATAAAGTCCTAGATGCTAATTTGTCGAAGTATGTGCACACTCTTAAGGAATTTTTTATGAATCTGCAAATGGTCCTCTGAGAAAATTGTACCCATTTACAATGAATGTTTTGCAACAATTCATTTCCCAAACTACACCAGCAAATGAAATAAAAATATGTGTGAGTATGTATGTATGTGTGTGCATATGAGAGATCTTCAAAAAGTTTATGGAAGGATTCATATTATTTCTAATTTAATTTTCCACAAACTCTTTGAAGTACCCTTGCATAAGAGAGAGAGAGAAACAGAGAGAAAGAGATCCATATATCAATATATCACTCTCCCTATATATTCATATATATAAGCATATATGTCTATATTTATACATATCATTCAACTTGGCAAGAAATATAACTAACATATGTTTTTTACAAAGAATGTAAAAATTTACCGAGAGTTATAAAAAGTGGTATAAGGCCGGCCTGTGGCTCACTCGGTAGAGTGCGGTGCTGATAAAAAGTGGTATAATGTTTGAAAACCCATAATTTTACCTAAATAGGAAGTCTCAAACTATTAAAGGTGTTAATTTTTGAAATTTAATATATAAATTGATGCAATTTCAAACAAAATCATAGGTAGATAATTTGACTAGAAAATTCTAATTCATCTGGACGAGCAAGTGGTTAATAAAGAAAAAAGGAAACAATTTTTCAAAAACAAATAAATACAGTTAACTTTTTGGTGTATATTCTCCCGCATTTTACCGATGCATCTACCTGTATGGACGAGCAAGTGGTTAATAAAGAAAAAAGGAAACAATTTTTCAAAAACAATAAAGGTGGGAACTGTTTCATGTCAAATATTGAGATATATCAGAAAGTTAGCTGTAATAATTGAAACTGTGCTTAATGTCATCAAGGTTCTATATGAGTATAAATTCACTAAAATTTCAGTGTCTGCTAGACTTGGGGAGGAAGAGTAGCAAAGTTGATGAAAAGCATTGACTACGGAAAAGACAGGCTTGGGGACTTTGCTGCTATACATTCATCAAATAACTTAAATTCTCTAAATCTTGGTTTCCTTATTTGTGAAATAAAGTTAATAATCTGCACTTAAAAGATTGTTGCTTGAACTTCTCTCTTCTTTTTTTAATTATCCAAACTAATGGGTTATCTGTTTATTTTCCCCCCAAAAACCAACTTTTTGTTTCATTGATCTTTTGTATCGTTTGGGGGTTTCTATTTCATGTAGTTCTTCTCTGACCTTAACTTTTATTTCTGTCTACCAATTTTGGGATTGGATTGTTCTTGTTTTTCTAGGTCTTTGAGGCATAGCATTAGGTTGTTTATTTTAAATCTTCCTAGTCTTTTGATGTAAGCATTTATGGCAATAAAGTTCCTTCCTAGTACTGCTTTTGCAGTATGCCACAAATTTTGTTACGATGTGTCTTTATTTTCATTAGTTTCAAGAATTTTTTGATTTCCTGTTTCATTTCTTCTTGAACCCATAGGTCTTTCAGGAGCATGCATGTTGTTTAATTTCCATGTGTTTGTACAATTTCCAGAGTTTCACTTGTTATAGATTCCTAGTTTAAATCCACTGTGTTCTGAAAAGGTACTTGAAATAATTTCAATTTTTTTAATTTGTTAAAGCTTAATTTGTGACCTAATATGTGGTCTATCTTGGCTAGGCTAACTAAAAAAAAAGAAGAGAAAAGACGCAAGTAACAAAAATTAGAAATGAAAAATGAGACATTACCAGCAATACCACATAAATACAAAGAATCATAAGAGACTATTGTAAGCAACTATATGCCAATGAATTTGAAAACCTGGAAGAAATGGATAGATTTTTGAACACGTACAAACTACCAAGATGGAACCAAGAAGAAATACAAAACCTGAACAGACCAATAACAAACAATGAGATTGAATTAGTAATCAGCAGTCTCCCAGCAAAGAAAAGCCCAGGACTGGATGGCTTTACTGCCAAATACTACCAAACCTTTAAAGAGTAATTAATACCAACTCTCTTCAAACTACTACAAAAAATTGAAACAGAGGCCATTCTCCCAGACTCGTTCTATGAGGCCAGCATCACCCCAATATCAAAACCAGACAAAGATACAACAAAAAAAGAAAACTATAGGTCAATATCTTTGATGAACATAGATGCAAAATTCCTTAATAGAATATTAGAAAATAGAACACAGCAGCACGTCAAAAAAATTATACACCATGATCAAGTAGGACTCATCCCAGGGACGCAAGGATGGTTCAACATACACAAGTCAATAAATGTGACACACCACATCTACAAAATTAACGACAAAAACCATATGATTACCTAAATAGACACTGAAAAAGCAATTGACAAAATTCAACGTCCCTTCATGATAAAGACACAGCAAATTAGGTATAGAAGGAAAGTATCTCAACACAGTAAAAGCCATATATGACAAACCCACCACTAATATAAACCTGAATGGGGAAAAGTTGAAAGCTTTTCTCTTAGGAACAGGAACAAGACAAGGTTCCCACTCTCATCACTATTATATAACACAGTATTGGAAGTACTTATCAGAGCAATCAGGCAAGTGAAAGAAATCAAGGGCACCTGGATTGGAAAAGACAAAGTCAAATTGTCCCTGTTTGCAGATGACATGATCCTATATATAAAAAATCCTAAAGTTCTACAAAAAAAACCCCTCTTTGAGTTTATAAATGATCTCTGTAAAATTACAAGACACAAAATCAACATGCAAAAATGAGTAGCAACTAACTCCAACAATGAGCTAGCAGAAAAAGAAATAAAAAGAGCTAGCCCATTTACAATAATCACAAAAAAAAAAAAAAAGCCTAAGAATAAAGTTAGCCAAGGAGATGAAAGATCACTACAATGAGAACTACAAATCACTTTTGAAAGAAATTAAAGAGGACACAAAAAAATGGAAAGGCATGCCATGTTCTTGGATTGGAAGAAATCAACATTGTGAGTGTCCATACTACCCAAAACAATATACAGATTCAACTCAAACCCCATCAAAAGAACAATGACATTCTTCATAGAAATAGAGAAAGCAATCCTAACATTCATATGGAACAACAAAAGACCCAAAATAGCCAAAGCAATCCTTAGCAAAAAAAATAAAGCCAGAGGTATAACACTACTGGACTTCAAATTACACGACAAAGTTGTAGTAACATAAACAGCATGGTACTGGCATAAAAACAGACACACAGACCAATGGAACAGAATAGAGAACTCAGAAATCAGCCATATTTACAGACAACTGATCTTTGAGAAAGACACCAAGAACATACATTGGGGAAAAGACTGCTCTTCAATAAATGGCGCTAGGAAAACTTGACTTCCATATATAGAAGAATGAAATTAGACCTGTACTTCTCACCATATGCCAAAATAAACTCAAAATGTTTTAAAGACTTAATCATAAGACCTGAAACTCTAAAACTCCTGAAAGAAAACATAGTGGAAACACCTCAGGAAGTAGGACTGGGCAAAGACGTTATAAATATGACCCAAAAGCACAGGCAACAAAAGGAAAAATAAACAAATGGGATTATATCAAACTGAAAAGACTTTGCACAGCTGAAGAAACAGCTAACAAAGCAAAAAGACAACCTACAGAGTGGGGAAAATATTTGCAAACTATACATCCAACAGGGGATTAATATCCAGAATACACAAGGAACTCAAACAACTTAACAGTAAAAAAACGATAACCCAATTTTAAAATGGGCAAAGGAGCTGAACAGGTATTTCTCAAAAGAAGGTATATGGCTGAACAGTATATATACCTTCTTTTGAGAAATACCTGTTCAGCTCCTTTGCCCATTTTAAAATTGGGTTATCATAAAGGAATGAAATGCTGTTATTCACAGTGATATGAATGAGCTTGGAGGACATTATGTTAAGTGAAGTAAGCCAGGCACAGAAAGAAGTAAGCCAGACACAGAAAGATAAATAATGCATGTTCTCACTCATATATGGAAGCTAAAAAGTTGGTCTCATAGAAGTAGAAAGTAGAATAGTGGTTACTAGAGGCTGGGAAGGGTCAGGGGTAGGGAAGAATAGTGGGAGGTCAGCCAATGGATAAAAAATTACAGCTAGATAGGAGAGATAAGTTCTAGTGCTCTGTTGCACTGTAGGGTATCTATAATTAACAGCAATTTATTGTATATTTTCAGATAGCTGGAAGAGAGGATTTTGAATGTTCCCAAGACAAAGGAACAATAAATGTTTGAGGTGATGCATATGCTAATTACCTTGATTTGATAGTTACACGTTGTATGCATGTATTGAAATATCACACTATACCCCATAAATATGTACAATTATTATGTGTCAACTAAGAATAATAAAAGATTTGACATGAAAAAAAAAGAAGGTATATGAATTGCCAACAAACACATGAAATAATGTTCAACATAACTTAGCATTGGAGAAATACAAATCAAAATGACACGGAGATATCCAGATAGACTGGATATTATCAAAAAGACAGAGAATAACAAATGCTGTCAAGGATGTAGAGAAGGAGGAACTCTTCTACACTATTGGTGGGACTATAAATTAGTACAGCCATTATGGAGAACAGTATGGAGGTTCCTCAAACAACAACAGATAGATCTACCATATGATCCAGCAATCCCACTGCTAAGAGTTATAGATATCGTCATGTCAAAGGGATACCTGCACTCCCATGTTTATTGCAGCTCTATTTTCAGTAACCAAGAGTTGGAATCGACTTAAATGTCCATCAACAGATGACTGGATAAGGAAAATGTGGTATATATACTCAATGGAAGACTACTCTTCTATAAAAAAGAATTAAATTCTGCCATTCACGGCAATATGGATGAACTTAGAGAAAATTATGCTAAGTGAAATAAGCCAGGCACAGAAAGAGAAATACCACATGTCCTCACTTATATGTGGGAACTAATAAAAAATAATAAACAAAGAAAGAAAAAAAAATACAACAATCACAATAATCTGTTAAACTTCCAAAAGAAGAGAAAAGAACTGAGGTTACCAGAAGTGGGAAAGGGGAAGAAGACGTAAAGGAAGAATTGGTTAACAGCCACAAATATTGATTACATTGATGTTGAATAAACTAGTTATCCTGTTTTGAATATCACATATTGTACACAGGTACTGATACTCAATTCTGTACCCCACAGATATGTATGATCAACTATGTTACAATTAAAGAAAAAAGATTGTTGCACGAATCAAATGAGAGAATGCATGTCAAGCCCTTATCACTGTACTTGACAAATAGTGAGGGCTCATAAAATGGTGACTTTAATAGTTTTTGTTAGTTATTTTGATTATTCATAAGGAAATCAGCAAAGCTCTTTTGTAAGAGAATAGTGTTTGGGTGAGCGAAATTGAGATATGTGCTGTCAAATTACCAATATGTGACAATGGCAATTAAATTCCATACATAAAACCACTTTTACATCCAGTCTAAACCATCTGCAGGTTGGCATGTACACCAGGAAATAGTGATTTCGGTGGAGCAAATGAGACACATCTTCTAGAGCAAAAAACTATTGAAATGACATGTTTTAAAGAGAAGCAATTACTATTTTGTTGAAAATTACAAACATCAGAACATTTCCCAGCTAACTTTAGCCTGCATCTTTAAAACACAAGGACACTTTTCTTCCTAACCACAATACCATTTTGACACTATTCTCTCAATACCAACTTATAACCAGCCTGTATTCAAATTTCTTCAATTGTTCCCAAATTATCTTTCACAGCATTTCATTGCATTTGTTTGTTGTTCATTGTCTCCATTAAGGCTCTTTTAATCCAGAATGGTGTTAGTTCTTTCTTTCCCCATCCTTTTTTATTTTGATTTTTATTTTTCTTGACAATGGCTTTTTGAAGAGACTGAGTAAATTCCAAAATTGTTTTATGAAATGTCCCACATTCTAGATTTGTGTAATTTACATTTGGTAACTTGTTTTCCTAGACCCTGTATTTTTTCTATTCCTGGTGTACATTATATCTAAAGCATTGATTAAACATTTTCAGCAAGAATACTTCATAGATGATGCCATTCCCTCATATTGCATCACATCAGGAAGCACATAAAGTCTATTTGTCCAGCTATTAGTCAGACTCAATTTGATCCCTGGGTTAAGGTGGTAAAAACCAGATCTTCCTACTGAAAAGTCATGTGTTTTTTTCCTTTACATGTAGCAAATAATTAAAGATAAGCTACTTCAGCACCTTGCAAATATCCAGGTCCTCATGAATTGTTTAGCTGAAATTTTTAGCATCCCTTGATGATCCTTGCCAGAATCAATTATGGCATAAGGAATTTTTAAATGGTAATTTTTTAATTCTATAATTTATTCTACATTTTTGGCTGGCATATTTTAACACAACAATAAAAATAGAAAAAATGACAGATTGTTTTAAAATTTATCATAATAAAAAGAAACAGAAATTTAAAGCAAATGTATCTAAGCATTGCTCAGACTTCTTCAGCCCCTCCAGAGATTCACAGATGCTTCTCCAAGTCTCCTAAAGCTCATCTTCCTTCTTATATGTAGTCAAAATGTTAGTGATTAAGGCAAGGTTTATGTGAAATAGCTTAATTATTCAGTCAACAAATATTTTTGAGTGTCTATTGTATAGTAGACCATGGTCTGAAATATTCTTTGAAAAGAAAAAAATTAATCAATCAATTTATTATCAATCAATTGAAAATTGCTCCAAATTCTATTTGGTCTATGATTCCTGTTTCTCATACTTAAAAAAAAAAAAAAAAAAAAAAAAAAAAAAAACGATTTTTCTCTCTAATGACCAAATTATTTCTTGCCAGGAAAATGTCTATATCGGGTAATGTTTTTGAAGCCTTACTTCCAAAGAGAAATTTTACAGATACATGCTTTTTACATGTCCTAAAGCTAATCTTTTGAAATATGTATTTATTTATGGAAAAATAATAATCATTATCATGATATAGTTTACTCTATATTTACATTGAACTTACAACAAAATGTATCCATATAAAATCTCTAAATTTCTCAGTACTGTTGGAGCACCTGACATTTCTCACATAGATTATATAATGAAAATAAATCTCAAGTGATCACATTAGCTATCTGTGACAGTGCAGTTTGTGGCAGTGGTTGCCCTGTTGGCTTAACCCCTTATTGGTTGCATATCTTTGGGAAAATGCAATCTTAACTTCCTTATAAAAATAAAAACTCATATTTGTATAGTGATTGATATTTCTGTAATGTACTTACACACATTTATTGAATCATGTGACTAGCTGAACAGGAAGACAAGCTCTTATTATTATCACCATTTAACAAAGAAATTCAGGCACTGCCCATTTAAATTAGCATCAAATACTCATTTTTCCTTCTGTTTTTGCACTAGCAGATTTACTGGAGGCAATGGTGGTCTCTTTTAGCCTCATTTGAGACATAGGAAAAATAACAGGTCTTCTACTTTGACATCTTCTGCATTTTCTACTACTCCAGACTGCCATCTCCTTTCCAATCTCCAAAGCTAGCAAAAGGACCAACTAGGTAACTCAGATGAGCACACTTTAAAAGCCCTGAAGTAATATTTAAATATGAGGTAAGCTTTCCTATTAAGAAGAAATCATAATTCAAAATCTAAAGAGATCGTGAAAAATGCATGAACAATTTCAGTGCTTTCATTCTCAAAATGTGGTCCAAGGTCTGCCTTCATTAGAATCACCTGAGATGCTAGTGACTGGCCCATCAGTGATCTACTGAATCCAATACCTATAGGCTCCTGCACACCACAGTTTGAGAATGACCATCTCAAGTGAAAAACTCCAAATCACTGGTTTCTTTTCTGCTTGTTACCAGTTGTAAATATTACATAGAGTCTATTCGTCTCAACTATATAAGCAAGGTATCCAGTAGACACCTTGTAAGAGCTCTATTGATATTCAATGGATTGATTATACTACACTATAATATAGATAAAATGGAGAACAGTTCAACATAAATAAAATCTCTGATGCAAAATGAGACTCCAATAAGGCAAGAAAAATATTTGTTAGGAAAGAATTATAGTTAGCTTTTTGCAAACTGTCTGGATATGCACAGCCAATCTCCTCAGGCTGATTATCTTATGACAATTTGAAAGAAATTGGTATTCTCTACAATTTTTTCATGAACGCATTTGTTTTCAGACAGCATAGTCCAGGTCTAAATTCAATACCAATTAGACAGTTGTATTAAACCTCCAAAAACAATAGAAGAATAAAGAATCACTTGAAGATTCTACTTTTACCTCCAACCAGTTACTTTTCAACCTTGGCTATATATTGGCATCATCTGGGGAATTAATATATATCCACATACTTACAGCCAAATGATCTTAGACAAAAGGCATTGAAAACATATATTGGAGAAAGAATAACCTCTTCAATAAATGGTGCTGGGAAAACTGGACATTCATGTGTAGAAGAATGAAACTAGACCCCTTTCTCTCACCATATAAAAATATCAACTCAAAATGCATTAAAGACTTAAATGTAAGACCTAAAACTATAAAATTTCTAGAAGAAAACACAAGGGAAATGCTCCAAAATGTAGGATTGGGCCAAGATTTTATGAATAAGATCTCAAAAGTACAGGCAACAAAAGCAAAAATAAACAAATGGGATTTTATCAAACTAAAAAGTTTCTGCACAGGAAAGGAAACAATAAACAGCAAAGGGCTGACCTGCAGCATGNAAATGGGATTTTATCAAACTAAAAAGTTTCTGCACAGGAAAGGAAACAATAAACAGCAAAGGGCTGACCTGCAGCATGAGAGAAGATATTTACAAACTATGCATCTGACAAGGGATTAATATCCAGAATAAAGAAGGAACTCAAACAACAATAAAAGAACAAATAACCCAATTTTAAAATGGACAAGGGAGCTAAATGGACATTTCTCAAAAGAGGACATACAAATGGCCAACAGGTAGATCAAAAAATGGTAAATAGATGTTTCTCAAAAGAAGATATACGAATGGCCAACAGACATGTGAAAAAATGCTCAACATCCCTCAGCATTGGGGAAATGCAAATCAAAACCACATTGAGATATCATCTCACACCCCGTTTAGACTGGCTATCATCAAAAAGATAGAAAAAAAAATGCTGGCAAGGACACAGAGAAAGGGGATTTCTTATACACTGCTGGTGGGACTGTAAATTAGTGCAGCCACTATGGAAAACAGTAAGGAAGTTTCTCAAACAACTACAGATAGAACTACTGTATGATCCAGCAATCCCATTACTGGGTATATACCCAGAGGAATGGCATGCATCATCCGAAGGGATACTTGCACTCCCATGTTTATCACAGCTATGCTCACAGTAGCCAAGATATGGCACCAACCTAAATGTCCATCGATGGATGATTGGATAACGAAAATATGGTACACAATGGGATACTTCTTGGCCATAAAAAAGAATGAAATTCTGCCATTCACAGCAGCAGGAATGAACTTAGAGAGAATTATGTTAAGTGAAATAAGCCAGGCACAGAAAGAGAAATACATGTTCTCATTCATATGTGCAAACTAAAAATAAATAAACAAATAAATAAGTTGAACTGTAAAAAGGAGAGAGAAGAACTGGTTACAGGAGAGTAGAGGGGAGAGAGTGAGAGGCTGGATAATGCACACAAAATTAAAGCTAGATAGAAAGAAATAAGTTATATTGGTGTACAGGCAACCCAAGAATCTATAATTAACAATAATTTGTTGCAAGTTATCAAATGACCAGAAGAGAGGAGATTGAATGTTTGCATCACAAAGAGTTGATTAAGTTTTGTAATGATGAATATGCTAGTTACCCTGATTTGATCATCCACGCATTGTATACATGTCTTGAAATATGTCTGTACCCCATAAATATGTATAATCCATAAGTTTTAATAAATAAGTTAATTATTTAATTAAGAAATAAAGGAAGGAAGGAAGAACTCAGTATCTGAATGACACCTCCTGAGAGTCTCATTCAACTGGTCTAGGATTGTGCCAAAGAATCTTTATTTTTAAAGCATCCTAGGTGATTCCAACATGCCACCATTGTTGAGCACCACTGCCTCAAACAAAAATGCACACTATACAACATACACATCATTGGCAGATCATTAGGGTTTTTTGCCCCCTCAAAAATAAGGGGAAATGAAAATGAGATACTTGATAGAAAATGGGATAAACCATCCATAAATTCGCCATTTTGACAAACCAGTTTATTTTAACAGTTATACAGAGGAGTTTTCATACTCAATAATAATCATTTAATCTTTTCAGAGTCTTGCCATTTTTCACATGATACTTATCTCCAGTGGTTACCAACACTGGCTGCACTTGGAGGGGTTATAAAAGTACTAAACCCTAAGATCTATTCCTAGAGATTCTAATTTGCTTTTTTTATGATGGTAACCAAGAGTGAGAACTATTAATCCATACTTTCTGGATGAGGAAGAAAAAGATATGCAAGACTTGTATGTTGACGTTTTTTCTTTAGTTGTATTGTTATCAACAGTGTCTGAAGTATCAAAGAATTGTTCAGTTTTATAGTATGCCATAAACTGGACTGAGAAGCACCTAGTGCTCTAATTCTCATGGGTTATGTAGCTATTAAGTAGAATCCGAACCTTCTTTTACCTAAAATATGAACCCATGAAAAACAAAAATATCTGCAAAGATCTCACAGGACTTTATGGAAAACCTAGTATCTGAGCTTTTCCTGGAAAAGAAGACGCCAGAAGCAGGACCTGAGGCTTCCTTACTTACACTCTATCAGCCCCAGGGACACAGCTGGACGAGGAAGGAGAGCAGAGAACTGGCCGGCTCCATCCGCTTCCATGTGCCTCTTCTGCCATCTTATGTTATCTCATCCTCTTCTCCTATTTTCTTCTCACATACACCCTAATTTGTATTTATACACATTTTGATATTTTTCCCCTCTCCTGTCTGGATTTCTTTCCCTCACATAAGACATAATAGCCATGTAGAGGCACCATAGGGTGGTGGTTAAAAGCATGGGTTCTGTGAGGTTAGCAGAGATGGGCAAGAGGGAAGGGAAGCATTGGTAAAGGGCCACAAAAATTGATCACATTGTATAATGTTGAATATACTAATCATCCTAATTTGAGCATCACATATTGCACACAGGTGTTGACAGTCAATGCTGTACCCCACAGATATGTACAATCAACTACATTCCAATAAAAAATAAATAAAAAATTTTTTTAAATTTTAAATAAATAAATACTAAAAATATCAAAATAAATAAATAAATAAAAGCATGGGTTCTGGTACAACTGACTGCAAATAATCCCCTGAGCTTCTTTCTGTGTGACTTAGTGTGTGTTACATATGCTTCAGTTGTCTACATGCAAAATTAGGATAACAATAGTACTTACCATACCTGGTTTATGTTAGATTACATAAGGTAATATTTTAAAGTGATAAAACAGTACTACTGGACAGTTCTCCAGGTGACCTTGGACTGACCCAATTCTCTCCTCTTTCTCACTTGTAGTTCTCATGAACAACTGTAGAATGTGCTGGGAATGCAACATCTTGAGATAAGAAGAAACTGGAACAGCCCAGGTGCTCTTCTGGTACCCCCAGAAACAGGTTGTCCTTCAAGGCCTTAGCCCAGCAATTCCTGATTGACCCGGGGTATAAGACACAGGCAGCCTGCTCTCTGGGGTGCCTCAGCTATGGTGCAATTGGGACATGCACAGACGAGACTGTCCACCTTGGGAAACTTACCTCAGCTCTGCAGGACAGGCTTGTCGTGAATCCAACATTTCCGTTGTCCCTTGCTAACTACCTATAAGTAGTAAATCAGCTTTATGTATCTTACAGTATATGTGGGTGTTCTGTCTCATCAGACTCTGGTAAGTTGATATCCAGTGCACAGGGAGCCTGCTTCACAAGTACCCGACATACAGTAAGGGCTATTTAAATGTTTGGTGAATAAATAAATTCCCTACTTACTCAAACCCATATGAGCATTACGATAGGCATAAATCTTACATTAATATATTTAAAACAACTAAGGCCACATGTTTCCTTTATCAAGCATTTGTTTATTTAAGCACGTACCACATGCCAGGCCCTGTGCTAGGATTTGTGTCTTCATTCAGATTCAACTCATAATCACTGATAATTACTAGGAAACATAATAGTCTTGTGAAACAGTCATAAGATGATTCACTGGATCTTCTTTCTAAAAAATAATGTTCACAGAGGATTTTACTTTCCAAAGATGGCTGCAACAATATGTTTCTTGCAACAATATGTTTCATCTTACATGCTCTTCAGCAATGTGACCTTCCCACTCCCCCATTAAAGGGGGAGTTTAAATCCCCCTCCCTTAGATTTGGTCTGACTTTAGTGACTTGTTTCACTGATGGAATGATCAAAAGTCATTTGCTGGAACTTCCAAAGTTAAGTCCTCAAATTCTGCTTGAGTCTCTTGATGCTAATGCTAAGAATCAAACGGCCGTACTGTGAGATGCTCAAGTCACACGGGGAGGTCACATGTAGATGCTGTAGTGTGAGCCCCAGTTGAGCTGCTAGAGAAAAGCTGGCTTCCATGCCAGCTCTGAGAGTGAGCTCTCCTGATGTCCATCTTCAGATGACTGCAGCTCCAGGCAATGTCTCACTTCAACACTACGCTACCCAGCTATACCAACCCGCAGAAATATGAGATAATAGTAAATTGTTGTTCTAAGCCCAAGTTTTGGTGTGTCTTTTTAGATAGTAAGACATAACTGGAACAATGTGTCAAGTTGTTTCTTTCAATGAAACAGTATACTCAATGGGTGAGAGGAGGATTGAAAGAAAAGAAAGGAAGCTGTAACTTTATCAGTGTCAACTAAATCATTTTATGCCTTTTACTGAATGTTCTAAATAAGCTAGTCGATGATATAACTATTAGTAATCAGAAAAAAAAATCAATTACCTAAAACTTCATATTCATGTCCTGAATAGTTAGAAGTCAATCTTCATGCTCAGGTCTTAATCAGTGTTCTAGAATTTACAATCTCCGGGGGACATAGAAGACATGAAATCCTAGGCATCAGTAGAACCTCAAAAAAATTTGTTGGGGGATAATTTTTACAGCTGTGCAAGGTATAGCATGCCTTTCTGCAATGCCTAGAAGTAGGTTAACAGTAATGTGAAGACCAAGAAAGAAAATTGGCTAATGCAAGAATAAAATATACCCACTTGAATGGCTAAAAAGTCCTGCTAAACAGACTATGAATATTTTATTTTTAAAAATTAAAGAAGAAGGATGAGAGAAAGAGAAGAGGAGAAGCAAGGGAGGGAAGAGGAAAAACTTATATAAATGCAAACTATTATGGACTGGAGAATGAATGGATTAAGAGAGCGCAATTTATATGCGATGGCCATAAGCATATTTTAAGGAGCATGTCTCAGGAGGCAGGCGGGTGGATGCAGGATGCTCTGTAAGAGAAATCATGTAGCTATTTATCTAAGCAGAGGCTAAATGGAGCCAGTCTCAGTCTGTGACTTTTTCTTTAGCTATTCTTGGAAGAAAAAGTAGTATGAGCTGAATGTATTCAAGAGAGGATAGTGTGGATCAAAAGCAAAATCAAGCTATGTTAGAGGAAATAATTTGTTAATGTAAATTTTTTTTATCATAGTATTGTTGCTTGCTTTTCTAAAGGAAATCATCTAATATGCATTCTTTTGTGTCCAGCTTAGTTGGCTCTGCGTGTTTTTGAGATTCATCCATGTCATTGTGTACAATTAGTTTAACCAATTTACTATTGTGTAGAAGTCCATTTTTTAAAACACCACAGTTTATTTTCCTATTGATAGACTTTTAAATCATTTCCAGTATTCGATTGTTGCAAATAACACAGGTATGAGTTTGTCTTTCGGTGGATACATACACTTGTTTCTGTGGATTTTTACCTAGAAGTAAAGTGCAATTGCTTTTTCATAGGTTAGTAAGGGTCAGTGGCATAACTAGCTTATTTGAGACAGGAGTTGATAATTTCTTAACATCTCTTCTATATGATGATAATGTTCTCAGTAATAATCACAAATTAAAACAAGTAATAAAGGTAAAAAATGGCAAACAATAAAAATTTTCTTTTATTAAACTTCACATATACCACTAAAAAATTAAAAATAAAACAAATGCTATAGTATATAATGAAAAAGTAAAAAAAAAAAAAAAAGAAAAAGTAACAGATTAATACCTTTAAGTACATTTATATTTTTTTTAAAATAAAAATGATACATTTACATTTTGGTCTGTTACAGTAATTATTAATCAATATTAGTGTCCATTTTTGTGTCTCAACTTCTACAAATTTGGCAGTGATTTGCCCAAAATTTATCTTTTTCATATAATGATATTCAATAGACACTACAACCAGGTTCATCAATAGCTTTGTTTATAGTCAACTGAAAAACTAAAATATACACTTTCCAAACAAAAATACTGCAACTTGCAATTTGCATTCTATTTTGCTGTTATAAATTTTAAATTCCTAAAATTTTAAGTGATCCTACACAATGACAAATTAAAGTAACTCAAATTCTATTTGCCTTAACAATCAATGTGCTCTCATTGTTAATTTTTGATCTAACATTTAAATGTAGAAACATATAATACCGATGGTACTGGAGGATGGTACTGGAGACACAGAAATGCAACCTAAGAAATTCCAAACTGTTATGAACTTGCTCTTAAAAGGAGTTCATATAGCTGAATTCCCATGGGTCTAGAGCAACTGTAAAATTGGGAGTTCTCTGAATAAACTTCTAAACAGAATGTAATGTTTATTAATGCTTATGCAATAAAACATGTTAATTTGAAACATACAGACATATATGAGTAATACTCAATAGGAATGGCAGCAATTGTTTCAAACTTACCCTAACAAAATATTTTTTTCAGGGAAGAGTAATTTATCACAAAAATTGTTAAGAATTGTTGGCAAATGGTGATAAGAAGAAGCAGGATTACAAAAGAAGAGAACAGAAATGAGGTTACCAGAGGTGGGAAAGGGGGATGGGGGTAAAGGGCAACAAAAAAATGACTGCATTGTATAATGCTAACTATACTAATTATCCTGATTTACACATCACATATTGCACACAGGTATTGATATTCAATGCTGTACTCCACAGATACGTACAATCAACTATAAAATTATAAATAAATAGGGCCAAACCCATGGTGCACTCCGGAGAGTGTGGCGCTGGGAGAGCAGCAGCGCTCCTGCCGCGGGTTCAGATCCTATATAGGGATGGCCGGTGCACTCACTGTCTGAGCGTGGTGCGGCCGGTCTCAAAAAGGACAAAAATTTTTTTTTAATTATAAATAAATAAAAGTAAAAATCAGAATTACTTTTAATCAGTTCTGTTATTGTTTTAAAATTCTCCACGAATAATGGACCCAACTTATTGCTTACACACAAGAAAGATCATTCCCAGAATTCACCCCCCAGTATACCACTGTGCAAAGTTTAACTTTAGTAAATACTAAGGGAGTGTGATTGTCTGTCATGAAAGATTACCTACTGCTGCTTGGCCCAAATGTAGATGTTGTTACAGAAGTGCACAACAGAAGCAAATAATTAAAGGTCCAGTTTTCTGGCCATAGGACAGGGAAAGGGTGTCTAGGAAATGGGGAAATACTGGTGACACCTCAGAGAGGGAGGAAATTGGGAAAGCAACCCCATTAAGATGTTTATGAACTCCTGGCTCACCTCCAATATTTGCATGCATCAATCTGATCTTAAATAGCATACCAAAGAACTGAATTAACAGATATACTATCACCCAGGTGCTGCAATGGCCACTGGGTGGCACACCAGTAAGACAGATCTGAATAAAACTACAAAATGTTTGAAAACTGAACTGATATTGAACCACAGTCTTTAGAAAGTAGATCAGAATGTGTGACCTGAATTCATCCAGGTTAATT
>NW_007739574.1:7708-10775 GCF_000696425.1 Galeopterus variegatus | reverse complement strand
CTTTTTGTCTTTTTTACTGACCGGTAACGGGATCGCAATGATATTGAACCACAGTCTTTAGAAAGTAGATCAGAATGTGTGACCTGAATTCATCCAGGTTAATTGCTTGCTGAAACAAAAATAACATTCTCCATAGGATGTAAGACTCATTTTTTGAGTATTTTAGATTCCACATATAAGTCAGATGATGCAGTAATGTCTTTCTGTCTGAAATATTTTAGCCTGATTCCTATCAAGTTTCATCCATGCTGTTGCAAATAGCAGGATTTCCTTCTTTTTTAATGCTGAATAAAATTACAGTATATATGTGTGTATATATATGTATATGCATGTGTACACACACACACACACACACACAAGTATATCACATTTCTTTATTCATTTATCCACATTTCAGTTATTTCCATGTCTTGATTATTGTGGATAATGCCACAGTGAACACGGTCGTGTAGATATCTCTTCAAGATACTGATTTCATTTCTTTTGAATATACACCCATTAATGGGATTGCTGAATCATAAGGTAGTTTCGTTTCTAACTTTCTGAGGAACCTGCATGCTGTTTTTCAAAATGGCAACACCAATTTGTAGTCCCACCAACGTTGTACAAGTGTTTCCTTTTCTCTACATCCTCACCACCACTTATTTTTTGTCTTTTTGATAACAACCTCTCTAGCAGGTGTGTGGTGATATCTCATCAGGGTTTTAATTTGCATTTCCCTGAAGATTAGTGATGTTGAGCATTTTTTAATACATCTGTTGGCCTTTTGTATGTCTTCTCTTGAGAAATGTCTATTCAGGCCCTTGGTCCATTTTTAAATAGGGTTGGAGGAGGTTTCCAACCTTAATGAGAATAGCTGACTAAGTTATTTGTTTTTTGCTATTGAGTTGTATGAGTTCCTTATATATATTGGATATTAACCATTTATCATATATATGCTTTTCAAATATTTTCTCCCATTCTGTAGGTTGCCTTTTTTACTCTATTATTTTCCTTGCTGTGCAGAGCTTTTCAGTTTTATGCAATCCCATTTCTGTATTTTTCTTTTGTTGCCTATGCTTTTGGGGTCGTGTCCAAAAAGTCTTTGTGAAGACACATGTCAAGCTTTTTCCCTGTTGTCTTCTAATAGATTTATGGTTTCAGGTCTTACGTTTAAGGGTTTAATCCACTTTGAGTTGATTTTTGTGTACTGTATAAGATTAAGTGTCCAGTGTCGTTCTTCTGCATGTGTATATCCAGTTTTCCCAGCACAACTGAAAAGGCTTTCTCTTCCCCGTTGTGTGTTCATGGCATCCTTGTGACAGATCAGTTGACTGAGTATGTGTGGATTTACTTCTGGGGTCTCTGACTAATCTGTTCCATTGGCTTATGCATCTGTTTGTATTCAAGTACCATACTGTCTTGATTCCTATAACTTTGTAGTGCATTTTGAAATCGGGAAATGTGATGTCTACTACAGCTTTGTTCTTGATCAATATAGTTCTGGTTACTCGGGGTCTGATCCCTATGAATTTTAGGATTATTTTCTATAAAGAATGCCATTGGGATTTTGATAGGGATTGCACTGAATATGTAGAATCCTTTGGGGTGTATGACATTTAATTCCTTCAATCCAAGAACACAGGGTATCTTTTCATTTGTGTATGTCTTCTTTAATTTCCTTCATCAATATTTTATAATTTTTTTTTCCTTTTTGTCTTTTTTACTGACCGGTAACGGGATCGCAACCCTCGGTGTTGCGTCTGCACCGCACTCAGCCAGTGAGCGGGAACCGGTCTCCACATGGGATCCGAACCCTCGGCGGGAGTGCCGCCGCGCTCCCAAGTGGCACACTCTCCAGTGCGCCACCAGGCCGGCCCAATATTTTATAATTTTCAGTGTAAAAGTCTTTCACCTCTTTGGTTAAGCTTATCCTAAGGACATTATTCTTTTTGTTGCTATTATAAATGAGATTGTTTTATTGCTTTTCTTTTCAGATGGTTTGTTGTTTGTATACAGAAATGAAACTGATTTTTGTATGTTGAGTTTGTATCCTGCTACTTTACTGAATTCATTTATTAGTTCTAACAGGTTTTTTGTTGCTGTTGTTGTTGTTGAGTCTTTAGGTTTTTCTACATATATGATTATGGCATCTCCAAACAGAGATAATTTTACTTCTTCTTTTCTGCTTTGGGTGACTTTTTTTTTTTCTCTTATATAATTGCTCTTAACAGGACTTTCAAGACTATGTTGAATTGAAGCAGTGAGAGTGAGCATCCTTGCCTGTGCTGGACATTAGAAAAAAGGCTTTTAGCTTTTCCCACTGGTTACGATGTTAGCTATAAGCTTTTTATATATGGCCTTGATTGTGTTGAGGTAAGTTCCTTCTATGACTATTTTGTTGAGAGTTTTAGTTGTGAATGAATGTTGAACTTTTTCAAATGCTTTCTCTGCATCTATTAAGATAATCAGGTGGTTTTTGTTTTTAATTCTGTTAATATGGTGTATCACATTTATTCACTTGCATGTCTTGAATCATCCTTGCATCACAGGGATGAATATCATTCAGTCATGGCAAATGATCCTTTTAGTGTGCTGTTGAATTCAATTTGCCAGTATTTTATTGAGTATTTTTGCATCTGTACTTATCAGGGATACTGACCTGTAGTTTTCTTTTCTTATGTCTTTTTCTGGATTTTATATCAGGATGATGCTGGCATCTTAAAATGAGTTTCAAAGTGTTCCTTCTTGTATATTTTGGAAGGATTTAAGAATTAGTGGTATTAATTTGTCTTTACATATTTGGTAGAGTTTGCCTATAAAGTCATCTAGTCCTGAGCTTTTCCTTGTTGAGAGGTTTTTGGTTACTGTTTAAATCTCCTTGTTTGCTATTGGTCCATTCAGGTTTTCTATTTCTTTTTGATTCAGTCATGGAATGTTGTGCATATGTGCTTTATTTCAGTTTGAAGAACTCCCTTTAGCATTTCTTGGATGGCAGGTCTAATAGTGATAAACCCCCTCAGTTTTTGTCTGGAAAAGACTTTATCTCTCTTTCACTTCTAAAGGATATTTTTTTCTGTGTATACTA
>NW_007739574.1:5473-6354 GCF_000696425.1 Galeopterus variegatus | reverse complement strand
TAATGAAAATTCAAAGGACAAGAAAACTGCAAGAAAAAGTTTTGAAGCAAATAAATAAATAAATAAACAAGACTTGAAAGGGAGAGATTAAAGATGACTTCAAAGTTTCAAGCCTGGGAAGCAGAGAGAATGGTAGTAATCTTGGCTGAAATCTACACTACCAAATATGAATGAGATTGGCAGCTAATATTAATTGTGATAGTTACTGTATTTTCAATGTACCAGACATTGTGCTAAACACATAGTCTCATCAATTCTTAGTATATCCTAAGAAATAGGCCCTATTATTATCCTTAACTGATGTGTAAAGAAAAACTGCCTCAGAGAAAAATATTAGGCTGTTGTCAGTGTTCATATTACAAGTAAGTGGACGGATCAGAGTTTAAATTCACCTACTTAATGACTACAGAAGAGGAAATTGAAGTCCAAGCTTTCTAAAAATTAGACTTAAGAAGCTTTCTAAAAATTAGACTAAGTGCCACATCCCATCCTAGAGCCCAGTATCCTAGTGCCTTATCTAGTGCAAATTTTGAAACATTAATCAAAACAGGCACTTTATTTTAATAGAAAGCTTATTTTTCCGTGGTGTTCACCTCTATCTCTTAGCATTCTCAGAGCTAAAATGTTGTTCTTAGGTCTAGAGAAGAAGTAAAACCTTAAAATATGCTTAATGCCTAATCAGAGAAACCAATGAGCCTCATTCCTTCACTAGTCAATCATCATTCAAGGTTAATAATTGCATTTTTCTCAATAACAGAATTTGGTGGTTTTGTTGTGCTTTGAATAATTTGGCATTATACAGTAATGTTTTTATTTCATTTAGCCTGTGTTTTGGTAAGAGGAAATTATTCAGCATTCAGTTTGTGGTTTTATTTTCATAA
>NW_007739574.1:0-5004 GCF_000696425.1 Galeopterus variegatus | reverse complement strand
CTAAATAAGATCTTGGCTTTCCTTCTGTTTTCTCTTTGTAAGCAAAATAATAGCTACGTATCCTAGGATGAATGTTGGAGACACAGACATGCTATCCAAGTTTTCTCACTGGCTCCCTGCCAAAGGAACAGAAACTAACTGACATCATCAGCGTGAAAGAAGAGTGAACAGGAGGAAATTTATGCAAGAGAGAGCTTAAAGTATTACAGAATTGTCAAATGATTCTCATTCATTTTGTTTCCTGGTAGTTATGACTTTCTAATTTTGACAGATGTGGTTTTCTGCTTTTTTTCTTAAGAAGCTTACAGGGTTCACAAAGGAAAGCACTAAAGTGATAAGGTTGAAGAGCCGATTCAGCATCAACAGCGACAGATGCCTTATTGTAACTGACCCGAATTCCTAAGATCTTCTATGAGCCAACTCTTTCTAGGCTAAGCCATCGCCTTATTTTTATTTTTATGCAAATCACTTCCACTTAGAATTTATTACGTATATATATATATATGTATATATAAACTGTATATATATATGTATATATAATAAACGTTTTATTTCTTTTTTGATGTTACTATTGACATGGGTAGTTGGTTTAGCAAATATTATTCAATAAAGAGGTCACACAGATTTTCACTGATTCACTCTTACAGTGCAGAATGAGGCCGCCAGGGCACCCTCTTGTGATTTAAACAAGGAGGAGTAGGTGTATGATCTGACAGGTATTTCTGAAGAACAAGTGCCCTCAAATAGCTCCAATGAGCCTTGTAAGGTGGACAACTTCTACTTCAGTGCTTCATTCCTTCAGATCAAAGTACTGCTTCAAGAAGTCCCCTCTTAACGTCTTGCTTCTTCTTCATGAGCTACCAACATTCCATTGTGCACTTAAAAGTTTAACAGTCATAAAAAGTAGGTCTAAATGATAGGTCATAAAATTTTGACAAGGAGGAGGTGTAAAGCATGGATTTACTGATAAATCTGAATTTCCCAAACTGGGTGTTCTGGAGGAACACTTTTTTTTAGAAATATTAGTAAGTATTGTGATTTTCACCAAAAAAAAAAAAAAAAAAAAGGAATCTGAGATCAAATCAGTTTGGAAAACACAGAATTCAGCAGGACTAAACAGGATTTTTTACTGAAGCTTTCAATGTGTTAATACTTATTCATCATTCAATACATATTACTGAAACACTGACTATGTACCAAAGATGGTTATAAATGCTTGGGAAAACCCAAAGAACAAAAAAGACAAAGATTGCCTCCTTGTAGAGCTTACATTCTAGCAGGAAGACAGACTATGAACAACAAACATAATATGTAAATTATATAAAATATGCTAAGATAGATTGGTAACACAAGTTGTTGGAGAAAGGAAGCATATTGCATTTTTTACAAGAGTGGTCAGGGAATACTTCATTGAGTAAATGATATTTGAGCAAAAATGTTAATTTGTTAAGGGAGTTAGTCATATAATATCTGGATAAAGAGTGTGTTGGGCAATGTTGAAAATTGGTGCAAAGGGGCCGGCCCGGTGGCGCACTGCTATAGTGCACCACTTGGGAAGCGCGGTGGCGCTCCCGCCGAGGGTTCGGATCCCACATACAGACCAGCCGCTCACTGGCTGAGCGAGGGGCGGGAGCAACACCGAGGGTTGCGATCCCGTGGCCGGTCCCAGTCCGGTATGGGCGCAACACTGAGGGTTGCGATCTGTTGCCGGTCACGAAAAAAGACAAAAAGGAAAAAAAAAATTGGTGCAAAGGATGGAGCATGTTTAACATGCTTGAAGAATAGCAAAGAGGACGGTGTTCTTGACACAGAATGAGCTGCTGTGGTGACAGGGGAAACAGTAGGATAATAAGCCAGAGAGGTTAGGAGGAAGAAGAGGTTGCAGATTACACAGGGCCTTCCTAGCCATTGTAAAGACTTTTTAAATTAAGAGCCATTGCAGAGGTTTGAACAAATGACTAACTTGGTCTTATTATTATTTATTTGTACAGGTCACTAGTTGCTGTGATACTGAAATAAGGCAAGAGAAGAAGCAGGGAGACCAAGCAAAAGATAATGACTAAGACCAGAGTCGTGGCTGAGGCAGGGGTGAGAAGCACTGGATCCTGGGTTTGGATATGGAGTACAAGAGAGAGGAACCAAGAAAGGATAGTATTGCTGTCAGCTGAGATGGAGAAAGTTGTAAGTGGAGCAGGGGAAGACATCAACAAGTTTACTTTCAGGCGTGTTGCAGCTGACACACTTTTCAGACATCCAAGTAGGAATATTCATCAGGCAGTTGTATATGTGTTGGAATTTGGGGACAAAAGCCTGTACTGATGATACAAATTTGGGAGTGTTTGACATATATGGTTTGGGGGGGTTTTTTAAAGATGTGATTTCTTTAGCATTTTTTATTTTAAATTTTTATTTTTAATTTGTATATACTTGAGGGGTATGACATGACATTTTCATATACAGTCATGCACCACAGGAATACATTCTGATAAATGCATCATTAGACTATTTCGTCATCATGTGAACATCATAGACTATACTGACACCAACCAAGATGGTATAGCCCACCACACATCTAGGCTATATGGTCTAGCTTGTCGTTGCTGGGCTGCCAACCTGTACAGCATGTGACTGTACTAGATGCTGTAGGGAATTGTAACATAACAGTATTTGTGTATCTGAACATATGTAAACATAGAAAAGCTACAATAAAAATATGATACTATAATCTTATGTGTCTACCATCATATATGTGGTCTGTTATTGACCAAAATGTCCTAATGTGACATGTGACCGTGTGTATATATTGTGTGATAATTATATCAAGTTAATTAACATTTCTATCACTTCACATTCTTATTTTTTGTAGTAAGAACATTTAATATTTATTCTTCTAGCAATTTTGAAATACACAACACATATTATTAACTACAGTCAACATGCTGTGCAATATAGCTCAAAAACATATTCTTCCTGAATGATTGAAACTTGATATGTGGCTTTTAAAGCCTGGAGACTGGATGCAATCACTAAAGGAAAGGGTTGATAGGAAGTTCCAAAGACTGAGCTTAGGTTTACTCCAATGTCATGAGATCTGACAGAGGAGGAAGAATCAGATAACAGGACTGCAGAAGAATGACCAGGCATATAGGAGGAAAATAGGAGAGTGGTGTAGCCCAGAAGACAGGTGAAGAAAATGTTTCAAATAGGAGGGAGAAATCAGGTGTGTCAATGGTTTTGACAGATCAAGTAAGATGGAGCCTGAGAATAGACCATTGAACTAATATCCTCCATGTGCTAAAGGACAAGAGCATTTTCACTGTACTACGTAATGGGAACTGTGAATCCCTGATAGGGTAATAAAATGTATGGTGCTTCCCGAACTTATTTAGCACTGGACACTTTTCCACAAAACATCTCCAGTGCAGTAGCCATATATACATATATAACAATAGTATAACTGAATATAAACATAAACACTAAATAGAGGATACAGAGAGAAGCAGGATTCTTTACCTAACTGTGTATTTGCAATATTTTATATTAAAATATATTTTAAAGAGGAAAGACATGCCTAAGAAACATAGGAGGAGGTCTTAACACATGGGCTAAGGGAAGACAAAATCCAAGTCAAAGGATGTTAACGTGATAAAGCAATAATGCAGGACAAAAGGTGTCAAGGACTCAAATCAATTTGAGGACATTTGAAAATTTCCTTCATAGCACTATATTTCTGGAAGGAAAAAGTCTTAGTAAACAGGTGGGCTGTTGTATTCCTCTCCTTGTGATATTCCTGTTGGAGAAATTTAATTTCACCAAAACATCCATTCATTGGTACTTTGCATACATAGAGGGACTATTTCCAAGGAATATTTCTACTCCACATGCAAAGCACTTTGACGAGAGTGTGTGGCCATAACTTAACAGTAACAGTGTGTGCTTTGCACACCGCCCAGGACTAAGTTCTTTTATTTATCAGGTTGCTTACTATATTGAACCTTAAACTGAACCACTTTTGTTATCAATAGAATAAACCATCATCTCAAAATATGATTATGTACTGACAAAAATAATAATTTAATTTTTTGTTTGTGCTATGGTAGTTTGTATGCATTTGGGGAAGAAAAGATTCCTTCTGGATTAAGAGAAACCATGGGATAAAGGAAAAGGTCTTCAAATGCAAATCTTAATTTAATTAAGATTAAATTAATCATCTTTTTTCTCATTAAGCATATTATTTTGCAGTCATTAAATATATTTAAATGATATTGCATTGGATTAAGAGGATTAATGCCTAACCTCACTTCTTTGTCTGCCTAGGACTGCAGCTGAGAGTTTACTGAGCAGGAGATCAAGCATCTCATTAAGAACCTTCCCTGGAAAGAGGGACTAAAGGATGTAAACTGCAAATAAAAAAATCTGCTTTGTTTTCCTTAAATTGCCGAAGATGCAGACAGATATTTGCCTGTAAATGATGTGAATCTATTTAATCTGCTAAAACAAAAGGTAGCACCGGAGGCAATGTCTCTCTTTTTTTCCTTAATAACTTTTGCCTGGCATGCCACTTATTTTTTAAAAGATACATGAAGAAGAAATCTTGATAACAGTATCAGGTGCACCCACCTGCATTCCTTTGTCTTGGAAGAGATGGTCCTGGCTTCCCAGTTGGTCTCCTTCACCTACATCTGGATCACGTTGATGCCAAGTGCTTTTGCTGCTTCTGACATCAAGATACACCAGCGGTGCTCCTCACCAAGGAAACAACCCCGGTAAGATACCACAGTATCGTCCATGAAATTATTGCCCGGTTTCTCTCACCAACTGCCCCAGACTTACCAGAAATCTTAAAAACATATTTTTAATGGTGACAGATCTTTGTGGTAGTGTCTGTTTCACTCATCAAAATAGATCACCTCTGGTGACAACTAAACGAGCAGAATCTTGACTCTCCGGGGACATTTGTTTGCTTATTTATGCTTATTTTTGGAGAAAACAGTTAAAGTGTTC
>NW_007739573.1:33714-35425 GCF_000696425.1 Galeopterus variegatus | reverse complement strand
AAAGCCTGGCTTTGAGCAGTCACATAATTTGCTTAATGATTCCATAGCCGGAGCATTTGCCGGGCATCTCTAGGGAAACAGAACCGATAGGTCTATATAACTATCTACCTACCTACCTACCCACCTACCCATCTGTCCATCCGTCTTCCTATCATTTGCCTATCTATCTGTCTATCTATGTGTATGTATAAAATACATGAATTTATTTTAAGGGAGTGGCTCATGGGATTGTGGGGGGTAAGATTTTGGACTATCTAAGTCCGAAACCTGTGGCATGGGCTGGAGGTGGGAACTCAGGCCGAGTTTGTACGTCACAGTCTTGAGACAGAATTCCTACTTTTCTGGGAAACCCCAGTCCTCAGTCTTCAGCAGAAAGGATGTGGCCCACCCACATTAGGGGGGGTCATCTCCTTTACTTAAAGTCAACTGATTGTAGACGTTAGGCACAAAACGCCTTCCTAGCAACACCTAGACCAGTGTTTGACCAGAGAACGGGGCCACATGGCCTAGCCAAGCTGGCACATAAAATCAACCATCACAGACAGTCGTGAGTGAAACTCACTTTCAAAACCAGATGTGTTCAACTTCAAGCCCACTCCGCCTTGCCCTGGATCCCTTGCAGAGTAAGGCTGCAAGCAGCTGGCTCCTGCAGAAAGAACTTGAATGCAGGCTGGGAACAAGTGTGGTCAGTTCAAACAGGCTACGCCTTTGCACGTGCACTGGTAGCTGCTTTACCTGATAGGAGGGACTGAGGAAAGGCAGATGGACCGTTTCCCCACGAATGCTCGACAAGCCCTCCTGTGGGGTGACATATGTCGCGCCCCACCCGCATTTTTAAGCTGTCAGAGTGAGGGTCCGAGGGCAGAGTGAGGGACCGAGGGCAGCAGGATCTGGTTCTCGGTGTTTCAGATCTGCCCTCCCCTTGGACATGCTGGCCCTGTGGGCAGCAGCCCTCGAGTCCCTTGCCCGTCATTGCTGGGCCACCGCGCAGGGGTGGCTGGTGTTAGTGATACAGATGGAGTCGTGGGAGGTGGTGGTCACTCCTATCTCCTGCAGGTCATTTTGTGTTTGTTTTGTGCAAAACACAGTCTTTCCCCTGAGGATTTAGCGCCACCTGGTGAGGCACAGGCGCCCTGCAGCTGCCTCCCTCTCCCAGCGCTGCGTGGACACGTGGAGAATCGCCGGGGTGTGTTTTCCTTCAGCAGAGATCAAACAAGTGTGTGCGTGTGAGTGTGTGTGCGTGTGTGTGCGTGCAGCATGCACGTGTGTGTGTGAGATAACAAGCTTCTGCAAAAACACTTTCCGCGTCCCTGGGCTGTTCTGAGCTCGTTTATGAAGTTCAGGATACAGAGACAGACTTGCAAATTCAGGTGAGGGTTTCCATTTACACTTTCTCATCGAGGAAGACTCTAGAACCCTTGTGGCTTCCAAAGCCCTCGGGGCAGTGCCATTGTCAGGGGTGATGTTTCCCAGGCAGCTCCTCAGGGTGGGCTTCAGGCAGGTGTCAGGTGGGGGCTGAACTCCAGTTGGGATCTAGGGAAGAGAACTCAGGGAAGTGCAGAGCATATCCTCCGGTGTGGACACAGACTGGAGGGAACTCACTGGGGCTGCTGAGGCTTCTAGAGAAGGCAGAGCCCTTTTCAAGAGAGACTGATGCCCCAGTGGAGCGTGGCAGCAGGTGGTCAGCTCAGGCTTTCCGGAGTGACGCTGG
>NW_007739573.1:31406-32999 GCF_000696425.1 Galeopterus variegatus | reverse complement strand
CTGATGCCCCAGTGGAGCGTGGCAGCAGGTGGTCAGCTCAGGCTTTCCGGAGTGACGCTGGTCCCAGAACAGATGACAATGCTATGGGTTGCAAGTGTTCCCCAAAGGGTCCTGTGCTAGAAACTCCACTGCAACAGTGTTGGAAGAGTAGAAAATCCTAGGATGGTAATTGAAAGGTGGGGCCTTTAAGAAGCGATGAGATTCTGAGGACTATGTCCTTGTGAACGGGTTGATCCACTCATGGAGTGATAAGTTGATGGTTTAATGGGTAGTAATGAGTGGGGTTCTGATGGCTTTATAAGGAGAGCTAGTGAGCAGGTCAGCTCTCTCTTGCTTAGCCCATTCGCCATGTGACAGACACCCTGTGCTGCTGGAGAGCCACCACCAAGAACAAGGCCCTCATCAGATGTGTTCCCTGGACTGTGGACTTCCCACCCTCAGAAACTGTAAGCAATAAATTTTATTTCTTTATAAATTACCCAGTTTCAGGTGTTCTGTCATAAGCAACAGGAATGGACTAATACAGACAACTTCTGTAGCACAGGGATTACTGGAGGAACAGAGACTTGGGTCTGTGTGGTGAGGCTCTGCCTCCAAGGGCATGTCTGATGTGTTAGTGTGTGTGTGTCTGTGTGTGTGTGCACACGAGTGCATGCTTGTACAAGCAAGCCTTTGTCTTTCGATCTTTTCTTTTATCTTTTCTCTCTACAGTGCCTGATATTTTTAGCACTCAGCCTTGAAAAAATCCAAACCCCAAACCCGATTTTGTGGTATTTTACAAAGTACTTATAGAGTGCTTCACATAATTCTTATTTCACTTTTTATAGCTCAGTAGATCTTACTGGCCCCATGTGGCAGGTGAGGAAAAAGGCTGTAAGCATTTGAGTGACTTGCCTGGAAGTGGGAGAAAACAAACCAGTTCTTCTGATCACCAGCCCAGGGCCATTTCTGCTAACCCAGACTGAACCTTCTCACACAGGCTAAGTGCTTTGGAAACACATGACAGAGGGTCTCATGTCATCCTGGGCATCCAGCACAGCCACATCTCTCTGTCCACTAGACTGTGCATCCATAGGCAAGGATTCAAGCAAGTGGCATCAATAAAGCTCTTTTACTTAAACCATCAAGTGATTCAGGAAACACACTCCCCAATGACTGGGGAGCTGGATCTCCAGGAATAACATATTTCACCTGTCTCAATTCTGGGACTGCACTTGTGTGTCCCAGCAGTAAATGGCTGAGATAGCTCTGCGGTGAGACGCAGGCTAAACATGACAGAATCCACTCTCTGAGCCGCTGCTGCTCCACACTCCTCCACCAGGGGGCACACCTCCCAGCCTAGCCTCTGACTATACACCTGAGGGGTGGGGAGGGACCCTGGCGAGGGACACCCAGTGTTCTGATCGCTGGCTCTTGCCTAGATCCCTCCTCTGAGGAGTCTATGCATCTGCTCCTCTGCCCACTGAATGCCTCTGCTGAGAGGTCCGAAATGAACTTGCTGTCTCTCCCTGAACAGCCTGCTCTGTTCCTGGGCCTCTCCCACTGAATGGCACCGCCACCCACCCGAGTTAGAAATCCGAGCATCAGCGTTAA
>NW_007739573.1:14743-30713 GCF_000696425.1 Galeopterus variegatus | reverse complement strand
AACTGGGTCACTTCCCTCATCCTATCCGCAGGTGAACCGCCCACATCTGTGGATTCCACCGTGAGCCCTGGCTCCCCCGCATCGCCCGCGCATCACCCGTGCATCTCCCGTGCACTCATCGGCGTGGCTGTGTCACACCACGGTTCTTGAGGTGGCTCCTCAGTTGCACTCCCCAGCCCCAACCACCTTGGACTGAGCTAAGTCCCCCAGCTGCTGGGGACACTGGGCTGTCATAGGTCTCAGCTGAGACTGCCTTGCTCATGCCACACCCCCTCAGGGAGGTGGGCAGTGCACATCTGGTCCCTGACCTCAAGGTGAGACCACTGTCCAGAGCCAGCTGGTCCCCATCTGCCCCGCCTTCTGCTGCAGCTGCACTGAGTTCGTCTCCTCCCTCTGCCCAGTCCTGCTGCCTTCTCGTACTTACTCCTCCAGCACTCCCTGGACACTTCCTGTATGCAGGTGTGTTTCCCTGGGAACCTGACCTATGACAATTGGCATCTGGAGTGGTCCTAGGATGCTGTGATGGTTAATTTTGGGTGTAAAATTGACTAGGTTGAGGAATACCTAGAAATCTAGTAAAGCATTATTTTGGGGTGTGTCCATGAGGGTGTTTTCAGAGGAGGTCAGCATGTGAGCCTGAGTGGACTGGGTGGGGAAGATCTACTCTCAGTAGGGACAGGTACCTTCCTATCCACCGGGGGTCCAGAGAGAACAAACACAGAAGAAAAGGAGAGTCTCTGACTGTATTTCCACTGGAGCTGGGATCCACTCTTCTCTCCCATCCATGAACATCTGAACTTGACACTCTTCAGTCTTAAGGTTTCAGGACAGTGTCAACTCTGGCTCTCAGGCCATCAGCTTCCCTGGTTCTGAGGCTTCTGGACTTGGACTGAACCACACTACCAGCACCCAGTTTGCAGATGGCCTATCGTGACACTCCTCAGCCTCATAACCATGTGAGCCAATTCCCCCAATAAGTCCCCTCTCGTATATTTATATACATATTCTATTGGTTCTGACTCTACAGACAACCCTGACTAATACAGACACAAACTCTAAAATGGGGTTAGAGTTGGATCCCCTCCTGCCAGTCTGCGCGGGCCCAGGGCTGTGTGGTGGGACCGGGCTGCTGCTGCAGGAAGCTCTGTCTTGGGTCCATACAAAGAGGCCAACCCTACGGAATGTGAGGTGTCTGTGGTGGGAAAAGACAACTTATACGAGCCACTAGGAGAACCCCAATGAAGATATCTAGGGTTCTGCCAGACAGTAGGAGAACCCCAATAAAGATCTCTAGGGTTTTGCAGCTGAGAATTATGTGCCACTTGCAAAAGAGTCCCTGGCGTGCTGCTGGGCCCTGCAGACACAGAGCATCTCAGCAGCAGTCACTGTCAGATGGGGGTGGGGGGACCAGGATCAGGCACAGGTGGGCCAGGGGCATGAGTAAGCTGCACAGCTGGTGGCTCCGGCCCCATGTTACTCACCACCACAGCTCTGCTTATTGCCTCTCCCTAGGGTCACAACCACGGCCCGACCCAGTGAAGGATCTGACCTTGGTTCACCACTGAGTTTGCTAAGCATGTGAGTGCAACCAGCAATGGATTGCTGCTACACTAGAACCCTCTTTAGGCTTGGAAGACAGTGGTGAGGAGAAATCCTCTCACTGGGCAGAGCTTTGGCAATGCAATTGCTATGGTCTGAATGTTCGTGTCCCTCCGAAATTCATTAAAACCTAATCACCAAGGTCATGGTATTAGGAGGTGTGGCCTTTGGGAGGTGACTGGGTCATGACAGCAGAGTCCTCATGGATGGGATCAGTGCCCTTACAGAAGAGGTCCCAGAGCACTGTCTTGCCTCTTCCAGCATGTGAGGGCGCAGCTAGGCACCATCTACCCAGGGGCATGAGTAAGCTGCACAGCTGGTGGCTCCGGCCCCATGTTACTCACCACCACAGCTCTGCTTATTGCCTCTCCCTAGGGTCACAACCACGGCCCGACCCAGTGAAGGATCTGACCTTGGTTCACCACTGAGTTTGCTAAGCATGTGAGTGCAACCAGCAATGGATTGCTGCTACACTAGAACCCTCTTTAGGCTTGGAAGACAGTGGTGAGGAGAAATCCTCTCACTGGGCAGAGCTTTGGCAATGCAATTGCTATGGTCTGAATGTTCGTGTCCCTCCGAAATTCATTGAAACCTAATCACCAAGGTCATGGTATTAGGAGGTGTGGCCTTTGGGAGGTGACTGGGTCATGAGAGCAGAGTTCTCATGGATGGGATCAGTGCCCTTACAGAAGAGGTCCCAGAGCACTGTCTTGCCTCTTCCAGCATGTGAGGGCGCAGCTAGGCACCATCTACCAACCAGGAAGCAGGTCCTCATCAGACACCAGGCCTGCTGGTGCATTTGTCTTTGACTTCTCAACTCCAGAACTGTGAGAAATAAGTTCTGGTTGTTTATAAGCCATTCAGTGCATGGTTTTTGTTATAGCAGCCCTAATGGATGAAGACAGCAGCTGACCGTACGCTTTGTGTGGAAAGAAAAGTCTCCTGAGTTAAGAATACGTACAAACTCGTAAGCAGTGGCAAATGTCTTGGCAGGTTAGTTTAGGGCATGGAATCTGGAAGACTGAGGACGAGTAAGAGGAGGAGCTCTGCAGAAACGCACGTGGACAGACCTGTGGGTGTGGGCGTGTAAGGTGAACATCTTTAAACAGCACGTGAACGCCATGAGAGAGGAACCACTACAGATGGGTCCTCACACAAATCAGTAAGCAGAATGACCCAGCTAGACCTCGGCCAGCCTCTGTCACTGGCCACAACAGTTCTGGCTCAATGAATGAAGTGCTCGTGATGGCAGGATGAAAGCATTGGCTGGGCCCTACCACTCAGGCATCCACTCTCCAAGGCTGATGTAGTGGCACCACTGCCAGTGTCCTGCCTGCCAGCAACAAGGACCAATACTGAGTCCTCAGTATGGCACCGTCCCTGTAGGAGACCAAGTGGCCAGTTGTTGTCAAGTTGACTACACTGACATCCTGGAAGAAGAAGATATTTCATCTTGACACGAGTTTACTCCTATTCTGCATGTTGATTTACCTTTCTGACAACAGAGCCTCATTCAGCACAAGCAACTGAAGGCTGACAGGATCCTGCATCACACTGTGCTGGACCAAGGACATGTCCCTGTAGGAGACCAAGTGGCCAGTTGTTGTCAAGTTGACTACACTGACATCCTGGAAGAGGAAGATATTTCAACTTGACACAAGTTTACTCCTATTCTGCATGTTGATTTGCCTTTCTGACAACAGAGCCTCATTCAGCACAAGCAACTGAAGGCTGACAGGATCCTGCATCACACTGTGCTGGACCAAGGACATCCACTTCACAGCAAAGGATGTGTCATAGTGGGCACATGACCATGGGGTACTCTGGTCCTATTACATGTCACCCCACCCAGAATCCATTGATCTGACAAGAGCGATGGACCAACCTTGCAAGGAGCAGCTGGAGTTACACAGTGAAATGGGGTGCTATCTTCTAAGGTGAGGTTTGCACCCTAAATTAAAAGCTAGCACATGGTGCCGTGTCTCCTCAAGATAGAGTACAATGGTACAGGAATTGAGGGGGGATGTAGGAAGGGCCCCATTAACTTATCATTACTCCCAGTGACCCACTTGGGAAAGTATGCAGCCTGGCCTTGCAGATGGGGAGGCCCTGGTTTCCATCAGGAGAATGCTTCTACCAGAGAGCAACCAAGAGCTCTAGTAAACTTCAAACTACAGCAGCCATCTGTTCACTTTATATCCCATTTGTCAAGTGACCAGGAGGCAAGGAAAGGAGTTACTAACCTGGAAGGGATAACTGGTCATCAGGAGGAGGCAGGGCTGAAGTTTTACAATGAATTAGAATACAGTTGGCACCCAGGTGACTCACTGTGGCATCTTGATACCCCTTTGCCCAGTTCTGATAGCAAAGAGTCAAGTTCCGTAGCAATGGCTTTAGAATAGCATGCAACCAGGAGCTTAAGCCCATCAGGGATGAGCGTCTATGTCATCCCACCAGGAAAGCCACCTAGGGGTGCTTATCTGAGGGTGGGAGGAATCTAGAATGGGTAGTAGAGAAGAATGGGTCCTGAGAGCCAGTTGCAACCTCAAGACCATGTGCAGTGGCAAGAGCTATACACTAACCTCCTGTTTGTCAGTTTCTCCAGTCTCTTTCCCAGTCTTGAAGTGAGGTGCATAGGCAGTGCAAGGGGTGGACTGTAGTGGATGCTGTGAGACCGGCCAGATCCCTCCTCCAGGACCAAGGCCTCATTTCTCCAGCTGCTGAGTGTGTTGGCTGCAGACAACTCCCTGTTCAGTCTCTACTCAGGAACTGCCCTCAGCTGAAGAAAGCCACTTCACCCAAGGTCATGCTCCCTCCTGGGCTGGAGAGGCAGATAGCCCACATCCAGAAACTAGTCTATGCACGGGAATGTAAAAGCCTGCCTCTACCTCAATGCAGAGTGACTTTGAAGGCGCATCCCAGTGCCGCTTCACAGCTCAGCCTCTCCCTGTGCCCAGTCTTGTACCCATCATTCTGCCCAGTGCGACTCCCCAGAGCACCCTCCAGTCCACCTTCTCAAGAGTCTCAGAGATGACTTCCTGGAAAACACAACCTATCACAATTCCCCACTAATCATTTTTCATATCACAGCTAGTGATCTTTTGAAAACACCCATTTAATACCAATTCTTGAGTTTGCATTTTTGAAAAAAAATATTGCATTAATCAAAAAATGAATTGAGTTTGGGGTCAAGCAGCCTAACTGATAGGAAAAGCTGATTGGGACCCAGGAGAAATGGGCTTACCTGGCTGGACAATGTAGGATCAAAGGACAGAAACCAATTATCTCTAGAGTGGAGAATGGCCAAGAGTCATCACAAATGACTACAAGGAAAAACCTTGCAAGTAAACTGAATTGAAAGGAAAATGTGAAGAGGGCTACGGAGGGTTTTTTGTTAGTATTAGCAAAATTTGGACATATGGCCACATCTAAAGCCTGCAGTTCCAAGGTGGGGCTGCAATTAGACTGTCATTGTTAGATGTGTAGGGTATTGTTCTTTCAGAGATTTCAGGTCAATCTCAGAGGTCACCTGTTGGAGATCACTGCCTTTTGAGAGGGGTGTAGGGAAGAGAAAATAAGCCAGCTCTATTAAAATAAAAACACTTCGGGCCGAGCCCGTGGTGCACTCAGGAGAGTGCAGTGCTGGGAACACAGTAGAGCTCCCGCCGCGGGTTCGGATCCTATATGGGGATGGCCAGTACGCTCACTGGCTGAGCGTGGTGCAGCCGGTCTCAAAAAGGACAAAAAATTAAAAAAATAAAATAAATAAATAAATAAAATAAAAACACTTCATTCCCAGTGCAGTTGGGTCTTGCCATTTGATGAATAGCTTGTTCGATTCATCCCTTTCCATGTTCAGCTAGGGTTGAAATAAGGAAACTTCAAAGTCTTGGTCAATTAGCCCATAGAGAATGCTATGGTTATTCTGGGCTCCCTTCCCTCCTCTGCCCTGCACCTGCAAGGCTGACTCCCATGGCTGTGTCCCTTGATCCCTCGTGTCTGGCTTTTGGTTGGGTGTGGCCATTGGGGACATTAGCAAGAGATCTGAAGGTGGGAGAGAAGTTGGGATGTCTGTCCTGTCTCCCTTCCAGCTTTGGGCCCATTTCTGGCAATGCTGGTCCCCTGCATGATCACACCTTTCATCTCAAAGCCTCCCCTCGTGCTCCAGCTCCTGGACTCATGGACTGCCACCTCCTCCTCCTGCCCCTTCAGGCCCAGGGTGGTTGTGGCTCCCTGCCAATGAGAGCCACATTGTGTCTGTTCTGGTGAGCCTAGCCCACCTTTGAAGGGCATCCCTCCACGTGCCATCTGAGCTGGATTCTCTTTCCTGTGGGACCTGATGGAATCAGGGACTTAGGAGAAAATGGCAGCAAAGAACCCGAGGAGTTGCCTTCTGTTCTTTGGTAAGTCGCTGGCAGATGTTTCTTCAGTTAGGTTGTTAGTTTGCTTTGTTTTCAAAATAGAGGAAAAGGAGGCTGGCCCTGTGCTCGGGAGCTAGAAGCAGCAGAAGCCTCATTTCAGGGAGGTCTGGCTGCAGGGCTGCCTCCTCTTGAGTTCTGGCCGGGATGACCCTGTGCGCATTAACTGTACCTCCTGGGAATTCCTGTCATATTGACCGTTTGTGCGACCTAATAAAAACCCCGTTCACGAGAGCAGGGACTTTATCTTGCTCTTTGTACTGAGGGCCTACAACAATGCCTAATGTATTACGGGTGTTTAAAACAGTTGTGGCCTCCTGGGAATTCCTGTCATATTGACCGTTTGTGCGACCTAATAAAAACCCCGTTCACGAGCAGGGACTTTATCTTGCTCTTTGTCCTGAGGGCCTACAACAATGCCTAATGTATTACGGGTGTTTAAAACAGTTGTGGAACGGATGAAATGATGTCTTTCTCTTTATAGATCCTATCGTTACTCAGAAGCCATCTATTAAATGTCTATGCACCAGATACTGCCCTGGGCGTGGAGATTCAGGGACGGAGAGAACACTCTAGTTGAGGAGACTCTTGCCTCCGTGCCTGTGCCCACGCTGTGCCCTCTGCTCGAATGTTCTTTACCATCCCATCCTGCTGTCCTCTTGACAGCTTTGACCCACCTTCCATGACTTTTTCAGGGATGCGTTTTGCAAGGTTGCATGCTGGCTGAACTTTGGTGTAGCATGTTACTGTAATTACTCTTTTTCCTATAAGTCTCCCCTGGGGCTCCCCGATGAGTCTTCCAAGGGAAATACAGTTATCAATGCATTTTTCCAGAGGGTCTATCAGGCTGCTTGATCCACACAAATGCTCAGTGCAACTAGCATGTTACTGTAATTACTCTTTTTCCTATAAGTCTCCCCTGGGGCTCCCCGATGAGTCTCCCAAGGGAAATACACTTATCAATGCATTTTTCCAGAGGGTCTATCAGGCTGCTTGATCCACACAAATGCTCAGTGCAATGTTTGCTAATGGACATTGTTTGCAGACACTGTTCCTTTGATACTGGTCATCTGTTCTTAAGGTCAACTCTTAACTTTTTTTTTTCCTGTTTGTCTGAGTTGAATATTAAGGTTTTAATGACTTTTTTTTTTTTTTCCAATTTGGGCTACCTCAGTCTTTAACGCCACAGTTGGTTGGTTGGAGAAAGTGTGCAGGATGAATGGGGTTCAGGTAGGGTCGGTGCCCGGACAGCTTCGGGTTAAGCAGTACTGCTACTGTTTTCAAATACAGACGTTAAGTATCCCTTCATGGAAGCTTTTGCCCATGTTTGTGGACATATGGATGTGAATTGCTAGACTAACCCCATTTCCCAGAGCCTCAGGCTTTGCCGTCCCAGGCTGCAGAGATCCTGAGGCAGGGGGTCTCTGGGCCGGTACTCCCCCTGGACCAGTACCCAGTGAGCTCACCTTTGAGTGTCCCTGAGCTAAAATAAAATCTGCAGAAAGAGCATTTGCTGCCTCTGTTATGGAAACAGCAACTCAGTCCCAAATCTCCCAATATGCTCATGGCCAACAATTTAGGAGCTGATGAGAAAACCTGGATGCACTAATTATATTTATTTAGTTATGCTAATGTTGGATAAACACATCCGCTGATACCTTATAGGGATATACTTCTTCATGCTCTGATTTTAGAGCATTCAGATCTTTAAAACTCTATTGTAAAATTGAAATGTTCTGGGATTTCTATGTCTGTTTACTAGGTGCCTATCAACAAAATGACTAACGGATTTATATGCATAGAGTTGGTGTTTAAACCCTTGTTAACATCTATATCAAGAGAAAACTAATGAGCAAATTCATCCACTGTGCCAAAGTTTTTACTCCTTTCCCCTAAGGTTTGGTTGATCGTAATTAATAAGTAAAAGAACACCTATTTGCATTTCCCTAGGCCTGATACAGCACCTCAGAGAGTAAGGCTCAGTAAACACATTCTTTACTTAATCAGGGCTGAAATATGATTTAGCAGAATTTATGATACTGCTAAAAACAAATGATATCCTTGCATAATATTATATTTCGGTACAGGTCATACATGGAGATAGTTTTCACCAAAGGGTCTGAAAAAGTGGGGTTAGTATTGACTTCTCTTACTTAGAGATTATTAAATTGTTTATCTCCCCTCTAAAGGCTCCTCTGATCATGCTAATATGGCTTATCCCTATTTCATATGCCCTTGGGGAAAAATTATCATGGAAGTGCGATACACCCCAAATGGCCATTGGGAAGTCTATGCTCTACCCTGAGGGGGGGAATCACTCTGGGAGAAGCCAGCACCCCAATCCCATGGCCAAAGCTGCCAGTCTGCTTGTTTTTCCAGGTGGAACTCTCCAGGACCCCCAGGAAACAGCTCTGGTCGCCACCATGTCCTGAGCCCTGCTTTGGGGGATGAGTAGGACATGCGTACCTGAGTGGCCGTTCCGGAGGCTGCAGACAGGGCACTGCACTCTCCTTCATGGTAGACTTCTCTGCAGTCCCGGCAGAAGACAAACTGCAGAAGAACACACATGAGTTAGGGATGCTCAGTTGCATTTGGCCACAGTACATTTTCCCTTTTCCAAACTTATTACGTTCCTTCCTCTGCCTGTGTGATGGTGTCTATGCCAAATTACTGTTTGCAAAAAACAACCAAGTTACATTTTGGTGGGACTGTTCACTCTTTACTGCAGAATGTTCCAGGCACCATAGCAGAGTTACTAATGAATGAGTCACACTGTGTGTCTTCAGGATGTTTCCAGTCCAGCAGAAGGGACAGGAATGTAAACAAACACCTGTAGCGAGCAACTTCATTTGAGCATTTCACACTCGATGTGTTTTCATACATGGAAGATTTATATGTCCATGCCAAGCACTTATTTTTGTATTGAAACCCTATTATTGAAAGAAGTGGGCTGTTATGAACTGAACTGTGTCCCCCCGAATTCGTCTGTTGAAGTCCTCACCCCCAGTAGTTCAAGATATCATGGTATTTAAAGACAGGGCCTTTGAGGTGGTCATGAAGGTAAAATGAGGTCATTAGGGTGGGGCTGTAATTCAGTATGACTGGTGTCCTCATGAGAAGAGGAGATCAGGACACAGACAACACACAGACTGAGCGACTCCCATGGGAGGACACAGCAGGAGGGTGGAGAGAGGTCTCAAAAGAAACAACCCTGCCAACACCTTGCTATCGGACCCTCAGCCTCCAGAGCTGTGAGACCACACATCCCGGGTGCGTGAGCCCGGCCTGCGGCTTTGCATGGCAGCCCAGGAACCCAGCGCGTGGGCAGGAGTAGCTCTCCTCCTGGGGGTACTGCTGCTTTCTGTGTTCACATACCCTGGAGCTGAGGACAGCCAGGGACCAACTGGCCTCCACTCTTCACCTGTAGAGAAGGAAGCTGAGAAAGCAAATGCCAGCTATCAAGGCTGTCTGTCTGGAATCCCTTCACCCCCAGGAAAGAACTCCACATTTCCTCATCACCAGCCATGCTGCAGAGGCTGCTCTAGTGGCTGAGGGTGTGGCTCTGCAGTATGACACACATGGGATTAGAGCTGTCATCCCATCACCTGACACCTGAGACACCTTGGGAAAGCTGACTTTCTGTGCCTCAGTTTCCCCCTCTGAAAAACCAGGATAATGATGGTAACTACCTCATATGACCACTGTAAGAGGTGGACGAGATAACACACACTGAGAGGCTGTCACTGTGCCTGGTGTTCAATGTGTTCTAAACTTTAAGGAGGGAAAGCCAGACAGGGACTATCTCTCCCCTACTCCATTTCACAGCTGAGGCAAGAGTTTCTTCACTAGAAAACTGGTTCCCTTCGATGCACACTGCTTTAACTAGTTGGGGGGATAACACCTCCCACAGCAGAAACTGTATTCAGAGAAGGCATTTTAGCAGAGAACAGAGTACCCCCAGTGCGTACAGTGTGTGGGTGGTGGCAATGGTCTTACAGCTCAGATGCAAAATGATCTGAGACCACTCCCACTGGGAGGCAGGCTCTGTGTCCTTTCCACTGAAATCCAGATGTGGGGCCTACTTGACCAGTAGAATATGGTGGAAGTGATGGTGTGACACTTTCCAGGCCCAGTCGTTAAGAAATTGGAAGCTTCCATTTCCTGTTGGGATGCTTGCTCTTGAAGCCCAGCACCATGTTGTGAGGAAGCCCAACAGCCCCTGGGGAGGCCCACAGCCCCAACAGCAGCCTGGCTGAGCTGGTAGCAGCCATCCAGCACTAACTCGCCAGTCATGTGCCTGGGCCATATTACAGGTGGACTGCTGCTGTTTTAAATCACTAAGTTTGGGGGAGTGGTTTTTACACAGCAGTAGACAACTGATACAGTAATGGCACTGAATGTCTGGAAGACTTAAAAGATTTCCTAAGGCTTGAACATCCTCAAATTAATATTCAGTAGCATAAGCCAGGAACTTAGCCCAGTTTAGCTTAAGACAAGACTGATCTGAACTGAAAAATAAAACAAACGGGATGTACAACCCACAATCACCATTCCTCTGTGCCTCAAAAGGCACAGCCCACCCAGGGCATTTTTCCCTTGACGCTGTCTTCACCACGTGAACAGACTTCTCTTCTTTCTGATGTCCAATTTCTTGTTTAAAAGACCCCTCTGAAAATTATTTTAATCTCAGGACATAGGAAACAAAAGAAGAAAGTACTTTATAAGGAAAGGGCCTCTTCTCCAGAGACACTCCACAACCATCTTACTCCCCTTCAGAGTATGCTGTTCTTTCTTCTCACAGCAAAGAGGCTGAACTCAAATTCTGTGGGGTGTAAACGCTATTTAAAGGTTTGGGTGGGTGGGCGAGGGTGTGTGTGTCAGATGTTCTCACACGAATCACCAACACTGCCAGGTTTTAATTTCTGACATTTTATTTTCTCTGAACTAAAAGTGAACACAGAATAGTGAGTTGAGTCCTAGGGTTTCCTCCTAAGTTTTTTTTTTTTTTTTTTTAAATGTGTCTGATAATCTTCGGGTTTGCCTCAGACCCATCCCTCTGTTCTTACATGCTCTGCTGAGAAAATGTGGACTGCAAGGTTCAGTCACTGAGAACTCGCACTGTGATTTCGCCCCGCTGATTTCTAGGGGTGCAAGTCTGACCTCCCGGCATGACAGGAGAAACACACTATACCCTGTTAGCTGGTGGATGAGATATATAATCAGTTTCATGGTAGAGAAACACCCTGGAGGTTGATCAGTTTGTCAGAATAAATAGGCCTTTCCCGACACAAAGACACTAAAGTCCCTTTCACACCAGTACTGCACAGAACGGACTGTAAAGAACTAACAGAGGAGCAGCACATGAAAATTAAAGCCGCACCATGTCAGTATGGGGAAAGGCAGCCAAAGCTGCAGAAATATGTTGGGGGTGATTGAACAGTAATTCGCTCTTTAATTTGCTTCTATTCAGAGAGTATAATTTAAATTTAGATATGCCATGCAGTGGGTCCTTCCCAGTTAAGTGACATGATTCTGTCTCATACAAAATGAGGAAATATCTAGATGGTCTGATTTGATCTTGAAAACGTTTGGGATTATAGTTACATTATACAGAACTGAACACTCTCAAGCAGGTGCTTGTACAAATTGTACAAATGCTTAGGCCTTCAGTTCCCAAACTGTGCACCCAAGCACCCTGGAGTAACACAACAAACTCACAGGGGTGCGCTGGGATATTTTAGAATTTTGAGTAAAACACAGTGATACTTGACATCTGTTGGACACTACGTCAATTACTAACTCAAGGTACTTCCTGGTGTAACTGTAGATTATACTACCTTTCAGTGACATCCTGTCTTTGCAAAGCTGGGTTTTGGAAGTTACCACATGAACATCTATTTGGAACAGAGACATGGTTGTTTAAGAATAATATAAAAATATTTCTTTCTTTCAATTTATGTGAACTATTTTTTCAGATGACTATTAAGTTCTTGAGACATTAATTCTTATGATGCTATTTGGACTTAAAATCTTAAATAACCAAAACTGTTAGGCATTTCTTTTGACCTAGAGGTGCCATGAAAAACTTACTGAGTTGCTAAGTGCTTGGTGAACAGAAATTCGAGAAACTCTGGATTAGGCAGATACAAAACTCCTTTCTGAGATAATATGTGCACCAGTTTGCAAACTGTCCCAGTGTCACAGGTATTTCCAAAGGAAGAGCTTGTGGGGAGAAGACAGACCCAGCTTCAACACTGTCACATTCGCTCTGTTCACCTGCATGGCTCTTTATCTGGTGGCACTCAGATCTTCCTTTAACCGATGGTGTAGAAAGCTGACATTTACCCAGGGATTTGCTATTAATTAACCATGGTTTCACATTTGCCGAGGCTCCCTTAAAATGCATAATACCTCTCCAAACCTTACGTGTAAACGTTAGATAAATGAAAGGGATTGCTATATGTTTACGTGGTATGCCTTTCCTATCCTCTCTTAAGATAGATCTAACAAATGCCACCCATTTCCGTAGGTGTTTCTTTCTTTTTTAAAGAGTTTTTGAATGTCTTTTAAGAATTATAAAAGTAATACATACTTATTCTATTGGTTCTCTAAACTCCATTCTCTTACTAGATTTGATAAGAAAGCAACCAAATACATGGACTATATAATCTTAGTTCCTGTGATGTCAGTTTTATGTATCAACTTGGCTAGATGATAGTCTCCAGTTATTCATTCAAACACTGATCTAGGTATTTCTGTGAAGGTGATCTGTAGATGTGATTAAGACCTATAATCAGTTGACTTTAAGTAAGGGAGATTGTTCTAAATAATCTGAGTGGGCCTGATTCAATCAGTTGAAAGGCTGTGAAAGCAGAACCGAGACTTCCCTGAGGAAGTAGAGATTTCACCTGGGGACTGCAGCGTCAGGCTGTGCACAAGAGTACTAGCCTGTCCTTCCTCATGGGCTGCTCTATGGATTTAGGATGTTCCTAGTTAGCCCCACAATGAATTCCTTGCAATATATATCTTCATATGCATATGTGTGTGTGTAGGTAGGTCTTACTGGTCCAGCCTCTCTGGTGCAGCCCTGGCTGATAAGGGCTCTATTAAAAAAATTTAAGTTGGCCGGCCCGGTGGCGCACTGCTACAGTGCGCCGCTTGGGAAGCGCGGCAGCGCTCCCGCCGAGGGTTCCGATCCCACAGACAGACTGGCCGCTCACTGGCTGAGCGAGGAGCGGGGGCAACACCGAGGGTTGTGATCCCGTTGCCGGTCCCGGTCCTGTACGGGCGCGACACTGAGAGTTGCAATCCGTTGCCGGTCACGAAAAAAGACAAAAAAAAAAAAAAAATTTAACTAGGTCAGCTTGTCCCTTAGACTTGTAAAAGGACTAATGTAAAAAACAACTTAAACTTTCTCTGTTATTTGCAACATTATAGTTCAAACCTCTTTCCATGTTTGTAATTTAATCCCAATAACCACATGACAAATTCCTCTCAGAATTCAACACCTGGAAAAAGTTCATCAGTCCCAATAGCATGACCGTTTCCTTTTACTTGACAATGAATATAGTAATCCAACATATTACCCTCTGGTACATTTTCAGCCTGGGAGCTTGATGCCAAACTTCTCACTTAACTGTAGTAATTAGCTCATCCTAAGTGCCTAACATGAAGTACATATATATTTTTAACCATTTAATAAAGGTTAAATTCAATAAGTCAATTTTTTTTCTACTAAGTAATAGCCAAACTGTTCTTAGTACTTAATTCATATTTTTGCCTTGCAACTAATACATGTTGTGCACTTACTTTTTGGACCTGGGCAACATATAAAAGAGTAGCCTATTATAATTTATGAAATCATGTAGTAGCTATTTATATTTTGAAAAATCAGATACAGTTTAGTGTTTATAAGTAAAGCCTTTGAACTCAGAGAAACCTGGAGTCAGAGGTCCTTCTCGATTGTTTATTATCTAGATGATCCTAACATCTGTTTGCTTTGCTTTTTTGCATCTGCAAAGAAGGAATAATAAGATAATGAATATTTAACAGTTTCTGGAACACAGTAAACACAAAAAATAGTTTTCTCACAGGGTTACCACGCTTTACAAACAGTAAAATTGTATAGAAAAGTAAGGTGACTGTAAGCACCTTGTTAATTAAAGCAATTCCAAGTGTACTGATAGTAGTGATTGTCACGTGAAAGTCCCAGTTGAAACTGGGACCTCATTAGAATGTCAGACTTATGAACCTTCCTTAAGTATGAGAGCACTGTACAGAAAGGGATGCTGGCCTCACCCTGCTGGTCTACATGCAGAGCTAAGTCACTGCCAATCCCTTTAGACAATCCGCACATCACAGAGCTATGTGGATGGCCCATCATATTAATCATTCAGTACAATGTCAGTGGAGTAGTCATTCGATTGATGCTTGAGTCTGATTTCCCATACGCCCATAATGGACACATTCAAAGGAGACATATGTATATTTTCTCTTTGGAAGCATGTAAAAGAACCAAATAAGCAGCTTCCAACACAATCAGAGCATTCAGGTGGCTGCCAATCAATAAAGTTGAGAGCCAGTTGGTACCTACAAGCAATGACCCTTAAAATAAGGGTTTGATCCTTAAAGTTGAGTGATCTCCATATGAAAGCCAAAAATTTCTTTGTGCCTGTTTTCTGCCACGACTGCATGTGTTATAAAAGCATTCTGTTATGTGCCATTTATTTTTCTTCCACAGCTCTGAAGTTCTGCATTAAAAGAACAGCAGAGAATCAAATACCATCTTAGGACCCCTTACTATAGTCAGGGGAAACATGAAAAGCATGAAACACACATTCGTACTTCTCTGGGGATAGATGAAATATTTTTCTTTCTGGTATATGAATTTTCCAGAAGATGGCAGCAGAGACACATAAGTTCAGCTTCTGCATTTTAAAAATTGTGTCTCAGAAGAAGGCGGCTCGCCGTGGGGTGACCAGTCACTGATATATGCAAAACTCACTCTGACAAGACAGTGCCACAGAACGGAAATGGTGTTAGATCATAATGTGTTAAAACACAAGTTTGAAAAGAATAAGGGGAGGTTATTTTCTTTCAAGTACACGACATCTTAAAATCACAGGATGTCATGGTGGGAAGCAGTCTTAAACTGTACCAAGCTCTGTATGTAAACAGACTAAGACAATCTTTTATGTGCAATCTCCAAATGGATAAAAATAAATAATTTTAAAGTGGCTAAGTATTACTCAGCAGCCGAAGAATTTATATGTATTTCTTAAATTCTATAACAGTCATCAAGGATGGTTAAACAATTTCCTGCAAAATAGTGTGACCCCTATCACCCTGCATTGCTAAAGTTATTCTGGTTTTAGGTTTGCTCCCTTGAAAAGGCCCTTACTTTCCTTGGATGAATTTCCATTCATGGGAGCTCTTGAAAGAACTCTGAAAATTCCCTCTTCCTGTACCATCATCTATCTCAGAAGTACATGTATGTACACATTCAATCCTTCAGTTGTGCAGTCTTACTTTGCACACTCACTGAGAGTACGATCTAGTGGAAAACCTTGTTGCCATCCGTCACAGAACCAGGGGACTCTCACACACAGGAGACCAGATCCATTCAGCTCACTTTCAACAGAGCTGACTTCAGAACCTCATATTAAGAGACACGCTTAATAAATGCTCCAGACGGTGGGGCGATGCTCCTGCCCATGGTACTTATGGGAATGGAACTGTCCAATCTATAGTTATGGATAAAGTCATTTAAATTTACTTCCTACTTCAAAATAGTTTTGTTTTTTTACACTTAAAAATGTTTACTGGCCATTTATCTTTTGTTTTCTTGAACAGCTTTATGGAGATATAATCCTCATAGTTATGGGTTTTAAAAAATAGCTTATGTGTTTTTTATTTTTTTTATTTTTATTTATTTTTATTTTTGTCTTTTTTCC